>NC_086105.1:29392500-29692500 GCF_963921235.1 Mobula hypostoma | reverse complement strand
TAACTGTAATGAGGCAGCTTGTAGAGAGGAATTGCAGATTACGAATGAATGCAATAGGACTGGCTGGGACATCTCTTAGCTGCACCTACTGCATTCTTATTTTGCTGTTTAGAACATATACTTCTGTGCTACTACTCCACCAAGTTGACATTTCATTTTAGATATGTCCTAGCATGACCTTCATTGAACTATGGTTGGTACCCTATCTTGATCAGGAGGGCAAAAGAAATAACAGACCAAAAGGTTATTGTGGAAAAGAAATCAGAGCTGATAGCCCACTGCACCTCCTGAATGCTCAGCTTTGTTGCTAGATTAGCCCAATGGTAATGCCAGACATGATGCAGGGCACCTTGGGTAAAAAACTGGACTTCATTTCCACAAGAACAGAAATGCTGGAAGAACTTGGCCAGTAAAGCAGCATATGTGGAAAGAAATTAAATTACCAGCAGCACTTACTGCTGTCCCTATAAGGATTACTGTCAATGAAGAATCCAATAATGAGATCAAATATGCTTACCCATTGTGTTGGTTTCCTTCCCACCAACCCTTAGCCATTTCCCTTTGTCGCTCAGCAAAGGGGGAGCAAAGAAACAGCAGATGAACTTAAGTATTTTGTGTCCGTCTTCACCTTGGAAGACACTAGCAATATGCCAGAAATTTGATAGTGTGAGGGGGCAGAAGTAATCGTAGTTGCTATTACTAAGGAGAAGGTGCTTGGGAAACTCAAGGTCTGAAGGTAGATAAGTCACTTGGACCAGGTGGACTACCCCCTAGGGTTCTGAAGGAGGTAGCTGAAGAAATAATGGATGCATTAGTAATGATCTTTCAAGTATCACTAGCTACTGGAATGGTTCCAGGGGCATGGAATGTGCAAAAGTAGGAACTGAAATAGATAATGTGAAGAATAAAGTCAAGCCACAAAAAAAAGGTGAAGGGTAGGCAACAAGCTAAGAGGAATATTAAAATTACAAAATTAAATGTAATAGAAGTAATACCTTGATTACAGGAAACCTTAACTTACATGTGGGATGCATGAATAAAATTTCCTGTAATAAAGAGGAAAATCAATTCATGGAACATATCCGAGGTGTTTTTCTAGATCAATATGTGGACAAAACAACTTGGGAAATGGTGATTTTGCATCTTGCTTTATGTATTGAGAAAGGGTTGATTAATGATCTTGTGTTGAAGGGCTTTTGGGAAAGAACAGCCACAACATGAGAGAATTTTACTTTGTTTAAAAGTTCAATGCAAAACTAAGGTTTTATATCGAAAGTTAAGGCTAGAACATTAAGTACAGTACATTCCGATTAACTGGGCTATTGGTTAAACAGGACAGCTGTCTATTTGGGACAACTCTTAAAGAACAAAAACTAATCAAGAAAATAGTTGAGATTCCCTTTGTTTATTTGGGACAGTATACCACTTAATTGGGACAGGAGACTGTTGAACAGTTTCTAACTAGTGTCAGTTGCGTGCCCATTAGACTACACCGTGCTTGAGGAGAACAGTTTTTAAATAGTCAGCTGCATATGTTTGTGCTCAAAAAGTAATGATTTTGTCACTGATGGTTAGCAAGAAGTAAGCAGTAAGATAATTCAGAACAGCTTTGCTCATTGCAGTTTCAAGCGTTCAGGTTTGGAAATGCCAGAAATGGCCTGAAGTGAAAATGAAACAATTTCATTACTTCAACAAGTTAAGGAACTATGAAGAATTTAAAAGTATACAATTTTCTTGAATGTTATAATGATAATGAAGATTTGGAGAATGCAATGAGGAGTTTGAGTATATTAAACTGTATTCTCCAGCAGTTAGAAGAAAGAGATCTCATGAAAAACGAACAAAATTTTTTAAAGGGTTTTACTGGCTAGTTGCAAAAAGCACATTTCTCCTGACTCAAGAACCTAGGACCAGGGGCAGTTTGAGAAAAAGAGGTAAACCACTTAAGACTGAAAGCAAAGGAAATCTCCACTGCAGAAGGCTGTGGAGACTCAGTTGTTCGTTCAAAATAGATCAATAGATGTCTGCATTTTAAAGGAACTAAGAGAAATTGTGATACTGTTAGAAAAGTGGCATTAAGAAAATAGATCAGCAATTATTTTGAAGATCGGCAGAGAAGGCTTAGAGAAGCAGATCATATCCTGCTGTAATTCCATATGCCAATGGTGGTACTTATGTTACATACCCCGTAACTGGGTTGCCAACCCGCAGAAATGGATCACTCAGTTGGAGTCTGGTTTACTAGAACTAAGAAAGTTTTATTAAAGAAACAAGCAACACAGTAATCAAAAGGATAATGAATGCAACAGTTCAGCAGTGATAAACATACATGTACACAGAATTAAGATAACAGGATCAATCAAGCTCTATCGTTGTCTAGGGGTAAATGACCAGTTTCAAAGTGACGCAAAGTTCAGTTCAATTTAGTTCAGTTCAGTTCGCAGTAATCGCTGCCGTGGGAGATGGACAGTGTGGGGGAAGGAGAGAGAGAGCAAAAACGAATGAATATTCAAGGTTTCCATACAGACCTTCGCAGTCAGCTTTCGGGTGAGTCCTTTGTGATGTCATCTGAGGTCACCGACCGTGACCCCTCCGTTTCCAGATACGATCGTTTCCCTGCGGTGAACCTGGCACCCAGGCAAGGGTGGACACACACCAGGTTCCCGCCGATCGTGCCTTTCCACCCTGTGCATTTATGGCCCGGTACTTCCCACCGACTTGTGAGAGACGCACCGCTTCCAGGGTCTTGTTACCTCGGGTGTCGTGTGTGTCCTGCCTTAGCGAACCTGTCCCTTTTTATCCCCCTGCTGGGGTATCGCCTGTCCATCACTTCAAACAGTTCAGGGTTCAAAGGGGGAGCCGACCTTGACAGCTCTCCTTCCCCTTCATTAACATCTCCAAATGCTGCTCCATTGTTTTCCTTATCTCTCTCTCTCCTGAAGACAGGTGGCAGACCAACTGCTGATCCCACCAGTGCCAGCACAGGACAGCTACATCTTAATCTATGTGTATTCTTGTCACACTACCTAGTCATTCTGGTGATGAAAACTGAAGTTTCTCACTAACAATAAATCTTATGCCCTCATTTCCTGCTCTTCTAAGTCTTAATGAACACGTAAGTATAAAACCATATCAGAGATGAATCCCACCAAATGAGTCATCTTAAGTTGTTCCCACCATCAATGTCAGACTTTATTTGCTCAAGAACTAGCTACTTCAGGCAGACGTTAACTGGGTGGATTTGGAGGAATGTCCCCAGCAAGTATGGTAAAAATAGCCATTTCTGTATTAAGTAGCACATTACTCAAATAACTGTTATTACAAAAGCAGCTTGCTTATAATCTGGCATTTCCATCTTTATTTTTAATAATGTCAGCTCTTTATTTACAGATTGAACTGAAATTCTTGAACTGCCATGTTTGATTTAAAGTCATGTTTGCTGAACTATTGCTAGAGGCCTCTGGATTACATACTAATAATGTTACCACAATGCATTACATTACCAACCAGAAAACAAGTTTATAAACAAAATGGAAATCTGAAGTTCTTTCGACTGTTTTAATTCAAACTGGCACAATGTAAACATTTCACAAAGCCACCATTATGATTTACTAACTCCAAATGATGCATTTCATGTTATAAACCATGTTTACACAAGTTTACATCAGAAAATAAGAATCAGAAATCTCCTTACACAAAATCAGAGTTAATTCTGTGAGATCCACTCGCCATGGATTTAAATTCCACTCCTTCCAAGTCCACTTCTTGTGGCAAACGCCATTCAACAATGTTACCTGTGGAGAAAAATATTAATTATCAAGACAGCAGATTGAATTAATCACCTCACATCACAAATTTTGTCTTTTCCTTTCCAGCCTACTGAGTCAAAGATCTGAACAAGAAAACTTGAATTAATGGAAGAGAGTTACTTATTAATGACTTGTATACGCAATAATTACACTAATCTCCTTTAGCGCATCTTTGATAGTAATTGTTCATGCTGTTTTGGAAGTTAAAACATCTGAGAATGCCAAAAGTACGATAATTACAATAGCAGAGACTTGACAACAATATTCCTGTATCACTCTCCTTCTGTAGATAGGGTTAAAAAATAAGAGCAGAAAAGGGTTAAAGCCTCATAACAGAGTTCTTCAAATGTGTGTTATATTACATTATAATCAACACACCTTACAGAAAATAAAACAATGCATATCATACTTTGATTGTTAATTGTGTAAATAAAAACTAGCAGCTAAAGGCATCTACAGATTACTTTGTCTGTTAATACTATCGTATTAATATTACTTGAGGCCTGTATGTAATATACGTACAGTTTTACACCTTAGTCTCTGAGGAACATTGTTTTGTTCACCTGTACAATTGAATGACAAACTTGAAAATGAAGGGCAATTCTCTTCAAAAGGATAATCCATGTAAAATTGATTATCTTACATAGATGGAATTCTCAATCTAATTTACTACAGATCATAGAAACATAGAAAACCTACAGCACAATACAGGCCCTTCGGCCCACGAAGCTGTGCTGAACATGTCCTTACCTTAGAACTACCTAGGCTTACCCATAGCCCTCTATTTTTCAAAGCTCCATGTATCCATCCGGGAGTCTCTTAAAAGACCTTATCGTTTCTACCTCCACCACTGCTGCCAGCACAGCCCATTCCATGCACTCACCACTCTCTGCATAAAAAACTTACCCCTGACATCTACTCTGTACCTACTTCCAAGCATCTTAAAACTATACCCTCTCGTGCTAACCATTTCAGCCCTGGGAAAAAGCCTCTTACTATCCACACCATCAATGCCTCTCATTATCTTGTACACCTCTATCAGGTCACCTCCCATCCTCTGTCCCTCCAAGGAGAAAAGGCCAAGTTCACTCAACGTATTCGCACAAGGCATGCTCCCCAGTACAGGCAACGTCCTTGTAAATCTCTTCTGCACCCTTTCTATGGTTTCCATGTCCTTCCTGTAGTGAGGTGACCAGAATTGAGCACAGTGCTCCAAGTGGGGTCTGACCAGGGTCCTGCATAGCTGCAACAATACCTCTCGGCTCTTAAACTCAATCCAACGATTGATGAAGGCCAATGCTCCGTATGCCTTCTTAGCCAGAGTCAACCTGAGTAGCAGCTTTGAGTGTCGTATGGACTTGGACCCCAAGATCCCTCTGATCCTCCACACTGTAGATTGTACAGAAAAGATACACAAGGATATTGCTGGGACTGGAGGGTTTGAGTCATAAGGAGAGCCTGGATACACTTGGGGCCTTTTTCACTGGAGCAAAAGAGGCTGAGTCCTGACCTTATAGAGTTTTATAAAATCATGATGGAGCATAGATGAGATAAACTGTTGCAGTCTATTTCCTAGGGTAGGGGAGTCTAAAACTAGAGGAAAACAATTTAAAGAGGACCCTAGGAACAAGTTTATATGCAAGGAATTGCAAGGAAAGTGGTAGAGGCAAGTGCAATTACAACATTCAAAATACACTTGGACAGGTTCGAGTTATTGGAAAGGGTTAGAATGATACAGGCCAAATGTATGTAAATAGGCCGACCGCAGGAAGGCAGCTTGATCAGTACGGACGAGTCATGGAGCACATTTCTGTGCTCCATGACTCCATAAGCAGTATCAACACATCTCTCTATTTTCATAATTTACATTTCTATTATACTGGTAGGGGTACATCCAGAGAATGCTTCCTGGCTGGTACTAGCTTTATTGCTTTAATTGGCATAGAATTATCTTAAAACCTATCTGATATATTCACAAATTCCTCCTACTTGAATCTGTAATTTGGTTGAATTTGCATTTATATTGTACTTTCAATGCAAAATACATGGTAATACCTCACAATGAGAAAGCAACAAAACTCAGTAGCATGGTGGGAATCGAATATGTCAGAAAATTTCCTCATTACTGAAGAACAGTGATGAAGTTAGTAAAAGGACATAAAAGGTAGATACATAGATACTTCATTGATCCCAAAGAAATTACAATATCACAGGAGCATTACAAGTGCACAGATATAAATATTACAAGTAGAAAGAATAAAACAATAAGTTACCACAGTCTAACCTGAGGGGGTCATCACTTCCCTGGCTGTAGGTTGACTCATTATATAGCTTAATAACTGAAGGTAAGAATGACCTCACATTGTGCTCTTTGGAGCAGGGCATTTGGCTCAGTCTATTTCTAAAAGTGCTCCTGTGTTCAGCCAAGGTGGCATGCAGAGGGTGAGAAACATTGTCCAGAACTGCCAGGATTTTTCATACGGTCCTTTGTTCTACCACAGCCGCCAGTGTTCAGTATGACTCCTATAACAAAGCCAGCCTTTCTAATCAGTGTATTGAGCCTGTTGGCATCACCCGCACTGATGCCATTGCCCCAGTACTGGTGACAACAGACTGGTAGAAAATGTAAAGAAGAGGCCTGAACACTCTGAAGGACCTCAGTCTCCTCAGGACGTAGAGGCAACTCTGGCCCTTCTTGTACACAGCCTCTGTGTTGCTGTTCCACTCAATTCTGTCCTCCAGGTGCACCCCCAGGTACTTGTAGGTCCTCACCACATCCACGTCCTCACTACCAATAGTAACAGTGAGCGATGCAGGCTTAGCCTTCCTAAAGATCATCACCATCTCCTTTGTCTTATTAATGTCGAACTGCAGATGATTCAGCTTGCACCATTGACGAAGTCTCCACCAGCGCCCTACATTCATCCTCCTGTCCTCCCTTAATACACCCAACTATTGCCAAGTCATCAGAGAATTTCTGCAGATGACATGACTCAGTGTTGTAGCTGAAGTTCAAGGTATACAGGGAAAACAGGAAGGGAGCCAATATAGATCCCTGCAGGGTCCCAGTGTTGCTTATAACCATGTCTGACACACAGCTCTGAAGCCGCACATACTGTGGTCTGCCAGTCAGGCAATCCATTATTCAGGATACAATGGAAGTGCTAATCTGTATTGAATGGAGCATTTCCCCCAGCAATGATGGCTTTATTTTATTGAAGGCACTTGAGAAATTATATGTCGGTTGGAAATCTGGAGGGAGAAATAGCAGATTGAGTTCAATCTGGACAACAGATGAATTTTGCAAATCAAATGCAAGAGAAAAATATACAGTAAGATGCAAGATCTTTAGGAGCATTGGTGTATAGAGATCCTGATGTTAAAAGCCATAGTTCTGTGCAAGTGGCAGTAGTAAAGAAGATAAGCAGCACACTTGTCTTCTTCAGTCAGAGCACTGAGTATAAAAGTTGGGAAGTCATTTTCCAGCTGTACATAACTTTATTTTGGTCACATTTGGAGAAATGTACACAGTTCTGGTCACTACACTATAGGGAGGATGAAGAGGCTTTGGAGAGGAAGCTAAAGAGGTTCAACTGTCGGTCTACTTTACTAGCTAGGAGAGATTGGAGAAACTTTGGTGTTTTTCTTCTGCAGCATCAGGGGTTGAGGAACCACTTAACAGAAGTGTATAAAATGATGAGGCATGGGCAGATAGTTAAGAGACAGTTCCCTGAGGTGAAAATGTCATACTAGAGGGCATGAATTGAAGGTGAGAGGCGTAAAAGTTTAAAAGTCAGTGGAATAAGTTAGCAGTGGAACACAATGCTAGGGAAAGTGGTAGAAACAGAAGAACAACGTTTAAGAAACATTTAGACAGATGCATGAACTGGCCGGGAACAGAGGATACAGACCATACACAGGCAGATGGAATAGTTTAATTTGTCATCATGATTGGCATAGACATTGTGAGCCAAAAGGCCTGTTAGTGTGTTGTACTTTTATATACATCTATGCATCTACATATAGAAAATAAGAGTGCTTCAAAAAAACCCATTAGATATTACAACTGATGGTAGGTGTGGGATGCATGCACCCATGCTGGGGTATCCTGTGTTTGGATGACGTAACTACAGGAGGCAATAAAAGACAGAGTGAGTGTGTGAGTGAGACAGAGACAGAGACGTGTAGGGACGGGGTTCGTATTCTAGAGATGGAAAGAACAACCAGAAGACAGCAGAAGAGAGCCAGGAGAAATGCAGCCATGGTTGCCACCACTACCACATATACATGTCCCACCTGCAAAAGAGCTTGTGGGTCCAGGATAGGACTGTATAGTCATCAAAGATCTCACCGTTAAAGGAGTGGACGTTGTCATCGAATTTCGATGGACAACTGAAGAAGAGTGTGTGTGTGGCCTTCGTCGGTCATGGTTGACCATGGGTACTGCACCTCTGGTAGTCTCTGGGAGTGGCCTCTCCAGGGTGCAAGCCAGGGCAGAGTTGATATGGAGATCCATCTGTTGCCCATGCAGTGGGACCCCCCCACCCCCATGCTGATGACAGGTCCAAAGGAATGGCGAAAGTCGATACACTTTGGTGCCAGCAGCATCGCAGGAGTTGCCGTGCCAGTGCTGGGTACAGCACTCAGCTGCCTTCAGGACTCCGACTCCGGATTTTTCCTCGGGGTTTAATCCCAAAGCCTTTCCTGTGAGCGAGTATAGCCGCAAGGCAGCGGAGGTTTGAAATTGGGGTTTTCCCTCTCCTAGATGAGCTACCATCCGTGGTTACCGAGCCCCATCTGCCCGGAATAAAAGACTAGAGGTCTGGAAAAAGTAGAAATATCTCTGACCGTGCTTTGAAATTCAACCAATGCAACTAAAGCTATATCACATGCCTTTAAACATATCTAATCTTAATTATGTCTCAGGTGAAACTTTTTCGTAATGAAATCAAGTTCCATTAATTCTAGTCAATTTTGTATCAAGGATAAAATGAGTGAAAGGTCTTAACTTCAAATCTTCCCAGCCTTTACAATCACTGCAAAATTCTTACTCAATGCCCCGATGCGAGGTGGGCCTGTTTCACGGGGTTTGCTTATGTCTGTGCTGGACTGATACTGTGGCCTGCAATGAGTGGACTGCTGGATTGGCTGCAGTGATGCCTAGCGTTGTGAGCTTCAGCTCTAAATGCTGTTTGCTTGCTTTTATTGTTTGCATGGCTCGTTTCTTCTCTCTGTCTGCACACTGGGTGTTTGACAGTCTTTGTTTTTAATGAGTTCAACTGGGGTTCGTTGTTTCATAGCTGTCTGTAAGGAGTCAAGTCTCAAAGATGTATAAAGTATACACACTTTGATAATAAATGTACTTTGAACTTTGACTTTAAATTTGTTTCCACATTCCCTCTCAGTATTCCATGCCTCTGGAGCTGATGTACAAGAAATCACATATTCAATAATTTTGATTATTATAAACTTCATCCCTGAGCTCCAAAGGTGGGTAAATGGATTAAATTCAAGCAACAGAGGAAGAAAAAATTCCCAGCACAATACTAAATCAATAATTAAGTCCTGATTTCACAGTGATCAAGGGTACAAATAGAAAGCTAGTGGTGTGATAACCTCAATTAATTGTAACTGCCCTTCAGGTTTGCCTCCACGTTTCATATTACATGAAACAAACAGAATGAATAGATTGAGGCTGAGGAGAAAAATAGGGATAAAATTCAGCAATTAAATATCATAGCAAGATATTTCAGCCTGAAACATTTACTCTTTATTCCTCTCCATTGATGCTGCCTGATCTGTCTCATACGCTGAGTTCCTCCAGCATTTTGTGTGTGTTCTTTAATGAAGTTGTTGAAATTCTACCACAAAATTAAATGCAGAACTAAATCTAAGTGAAAGAAGAAAACAGACAGAGGAATAGTCTCAAAGGAGAAAATCTGCAGATGCTAGAAATCCAAGCAACAGATACAAAATGCTGGAGGAGCTCAGCATGCTAGGCAGCATCACGTTTTAGGCCGAGACCCCCTCACTACATTAAATATTGTGATGCAAATACCTTAACACATGAGATGTACTATTTATAAAACTGGCAGCCACTAACTTAACAGTAAGATTAGTCTTTATTACAATGACACATGATGGCAATAATAAACTTTCCCAAACAAGAGAAAACCCGCAGATGCTGGAAGTCCGAGCAACACACACAAAATGATGCCGGACCTCAGCCCGCCAGGCAGCATCTATGGAAAAAAAGTATAGTCGAAGTTTTGGGGGAGACCCTTCATCATACTTTCCCATTGAACTGCAGTCTGATTCATTAAATTAAGAACAAAGCGATTGCTGCTGCCCAGCACAGGAGTGGATCCAAGCCAAATCCAACTGGCTTACATTCCAACACATGCGATATTTTCTTTTTGCAAAGGAAGATTACACACCCAATCAGTAATATAACCATATCACAATATTGCACAATACCACAGGACACGGTAACCCTGCATCCTGTTACTCAATTCTGATGCCTAACAAGCAACTCTTCTTCCCCTGAACACCACTCATGCCTGTGCCAACACATAACTCTTTACTTCGGTATCAGAAGTACCCTCTTCACTCCTCAGAAGAGGAAGGAGATGGAGGAGTAGGGTGGGAAACAAAAACTGCAAAGAGACAAACAGGATTTGGGGTAGGCGTGTAGTGGAGACATTGGATACCCAGGCACTGGATTAGGATTCCAAGGATGGATCTACCCAGAAGGATGCACAGATGCACAAAATTGATTCCTAATGTGTCATGCATCGAGAGATTATGATCAGACAACGAATTGACACAATCTGCCGCAAAAGATAGAACTGCAGCTTTCAACATTTTTCGGTAAAAGGAATGACAACGAGACTGACAATCCAATTTTTCACAGGCTCATTCATATGAAGATGGAAGTGCTATATAGTCATACTTACAACTTTAAAAAATCCTCCTACCACATCCAAGGTTCGCCTCCTCTCCCCATATGCACAATACATCCAGTTACCCATCGCATCCCTTCAGATGCCAACCCTCCAGTACATCCCGCTCCCAAGTCTGCCTCCTCCCCACCTGAAAACAGGTATCTACTACAGGTGTTCCGCAAATTTCCCCTCCCTTTCACACGCCCCCGACCCTTCCGCGGCCATCTTCCTGCTGCTGTGGTGCAGCCATTTTAATGCGGGCGGAGGGCGGCCTCACCTGCTCTGGTGTCGAAAGTGACCACGAACACGGCGACCACCTGCTCCTCCTCTTCGCGCTCCGGGCCTCGGTGAGCCGCTCGTGGACCGCCCGGTACCGGGCTCCATCTCTCGCCACTACCAGCGAAGCTGCGCGGTCCAGGTACCGCTTCTGATCCGCTGCCCGGACCCGGGCCAGCAGGAAAAGCGACGGCAGGACCTTCCTCGTATTCTAGGAGAGGGGCGCGGTCCGCCATCTCGGCTCGCCGCCGCGTCTCCCCGTCACTCCGACCAACAACTCGCCGACTGCTCGGTTGCACCCGGAAACTGCCGCGGCCAACCGGACATGACGACAGACCAAAGGCACCTGCACGATACCATCTTGGGAAGGTCTCAGACTTACCTGCTCCATCGTCAGTTGGCTGAAATGGTGTGATCAAAAAGGGTGATTTGGCTTCTGAGGAGGCAGGGTAAGCACAGAGTTCTTCAACATCGTCCATGCTCTAAAAAAAATAGAAAAGGGTAGAAATACCCAGAGATATTATCATATGTGGAAAGAGAAATAACCAGCTGGAAGACTCCTTGTCAGTGGACCAGGGAGTCCCGGAGGGAAGAACATGCTGAAAGAAGAAGAGAGGGGGAAGAGAGTCTGGTCTCTCAACCTCCTTGGAGGTGGTGGATGTTGTAGAGCATGATCTATTGAATACTAATTCACTAGGCAACAGTACTAGCTCACTGAGAAACAGTTCTGCACAAATTCTGAAGGAGTACAATTTCACAGGCAGCAACTCTCACTGAGGAATGACGTCAGGCACTAGTGTCACAGGGAAGAGCAGGTCTGCTGCAAAAAGCTAATTTTCATGGCATTTATACCCAGGGTATGTATACCCATTACAATAACTCTTGAGTCCATCACTCTGCAGTCTCTTGCTTTCCTGAACATTGGAGTTTCCATACCAGGTCATGATTTAAACTTAAATGTGACTGTATGGTTTTCTAGACTTAATAGAAATTGTTAGTGAGCTACTGGCAAGAAGACCGATCAAGGGGGCTTAAGACCTGATAAGGATAGACAGTATTAAGTAGCAAACCCCTCCCAGTAGCTTTCTCAACTGGCCATGTGAAAGACTTTGGCCTCGTGCCTTATGACAACTTTGGAGGGTTGAATACCAGATTTCTACTTTGCTCCGTGCTGGTCTTGCCCAGAAGAAGGCAATGGTAAACCACTTCTATAGAAAAGTTTGCCAGGGACAATCATGGTCAAAGACCATGTTCGCTCACGTCATATGACATTGCACATAATGATGATGTAATATATCACACCACATAATGGTGATGATAATGATGATGAATGAAAATTGTGTACATACTATGCTTCAAACTTTATTATTCTTCCTTTTATCGCTGCTACCTCTGTGGCTTCATCAGTAATCGAGGCAGATGATCTAAAACCGTACTCTGATTGCTGAAATGCTCTTGCTTCTTGGATGTCCTCTGGGTTTTGGAATCCTCCACAGTGGAGAAACCAAACGCAGATTAGGTGGTTACTTTGTAGAAGGCACCTGAGCTTCTCATTATCTGCTACTTTAATTTCCCATTCCACTCCCACACACATGGTGATCAGTACTGTACACTGAATGCGGGCTCTGGTTGGGCTAGAGATGTATGCCTCCCTGATAAAATAATACACGTATTTTAACCACATTGTCAGCTTGTCATCCCACACTGAGGTTTCCTATAACATTGCAGTGAAATACAGTGCAAGCTTGAGGAAAAGTACCTTTTCTCCCATTTCGGATCATGGCAGCCTTCCGGACCCAGCCTGACCTGCTCGGCACGTTCTCCTACTCCACATTTTGCAACTCCCACATTCCCACATGAGTGCATATCCTCACTCCCTAACTGCTTTCATTAACTCATTGACCAGATGAATAGGGCCCTCCAGCCCTTTGAGCTGCAATGTCCAGCAACCAAAAACACGAAAAAATCTGCAGATGCTGGAAATCCGACCAACACACACACATGCTGGGGGAGCTCAGCAGGCCAGGCAGCATCTATGGAGAAGAGTAAATAGTTGATGTTTTGGGCCAAGAACCTTCTTCAGGACTAGAGAAAAAAGGATAAGAAGTCAGAGTAAGAAGGTCGGGGGGGGGAAGGGAGGAAGAAGTACAAGGTAGGAGGGTGATAGGGAGGAGTGAAGTAAAGAGCTGGGAGGTTGACTGGTGAAAGTGGTAGCCGGCTGGATAAGGGGGAATCTGATAGCAGAAGACAAAAAGCCATGGAGGAAAGGGAAGGAGGAGGAGCACCAGAGGGAGGTGATGGGCAGGTAAGGAGATAAGGTGGAAGAGGGAAATGGGAATGGGGAATGGTGAAGCGGTGGGGGGAGGGAGGGAGGAGGCCATTACTGGAAGTTCGAAAAATTGATGTTCATGCCATCAGGTTGGAGGCTGCCCAGATGGAATATAATGTATTGCTCCTCCAGCCTGATTGTGGCCTCATTGTGGCAGTAGAGGAGGCTATGGACTGACATGTTGGAATGGGAAAGGGAAGTAGAATGGAAACAGGTGGACACTGGGAGATCTCGCTTTTTCTGGCAGACTTTTCAGTAGGTGCTCGGCAATGCGGTCTCTCAGTCTATGTCAGGTCTCACCAATATACAGGAGGCCAAACCAGGAACACCAGATACAGTAGATGACCTCAACAGACTCACAGGTGAAGTGTAGCCTCGCCTGGAAGGACTGTTTGGGGCCTTGAATGGTTGTGAGGGAGCTGTAAGGGCAGGTGTAGCACTTGTTCCGCTTACGAGGGTAAGTGCCAGAAGGGGGGTCAGTGGGGAGGGACAAATGGACAAGGGAGCCACATAGGAAGTGACCCCTGCTGAAAATAGAAAGTGGGGGTGGAGGGAAAGATGTGCTTGTTGGTGGGATCCCATTGGAGATGGGTGAATGTTATGGAGAATTATGTGCTGGATGTGTAGACTGGTGGGAGGTAGGTAAGCAATCCTGATTTTAACCCTATCCTAAACACGGGACGATTTACAATTACCAATTAATCGACTAACTGGAATGCCTTTAGACTGTGGGAGGAAACCACAGCACCCGGAGGAAACCCACACATTCCATGGGGAGAAATTACAGATGCCTTACTGATGAAACGCCAATAACTAATAGCATCATGTGAATCACTACACCACTATGGTGTAACTTAACCCCATGGTCACCTCAGTTTTAACCTTATCTGAGATCCCCGTAATTTTACACGCTTCATTTGTCTCTTTCTCACTCTGACCTGAAACTTTAACTGTTTCTTCTCCCACGGATGAGACGTGACCTGCTGAGTCCTTCCGGCATTTTGTGTTTTGGTCTAGATTTACAACAATTGCAGTTTTTTAAAAAAATGTTACTGTTGGTACACTGTTCTCTCTCATATGACCTGCTTCTGACAATGTCCCATTAACTGAGTCAGCCATTTCTTGCTACCTATCTACATTTATGGGTTTGGCCATTGAACTTTATTTCTGAGCTTGAAATCTAGCTGGTTCCAACCAAAAAAGAAACAAACTGATTGAGGAACTCAGCAGGTCATGCAGCATCCATGAAGGCAGATGGATATTGATGTAACAGGACTGAGAGTGTTGAGGGAAGATAGCCCATATAAAGACGTGAGAGGCAGGGTTAAGGCAAGTATTAGTAAGTGATATGTGGAAGCCGGTAAGGTGGGGATTAGTGAGCCACTCTCATTTATTATAGTCCGTTCTTACTGACGAGTTATCTGCCTACTGTGTTGAGAACAATCGTCATATCAGCGTCCATTCTTGCAAAGAATAAACTGATGCTGAACTTTTCTGTACTTATAGTTTGTAAACTTCATAAATCAAAAAAAGGTATCAGGTCTGTATTTATTGTTTGTATTTCAAATAAGGAGGATTCAATCTGCATAATAAAACTTAAGAGAGTTGCCAACAATTTTGCTAACAGAGCAAATTAAAGTTTACAACGTAGGAAGACCTGTCTTCAATGCCAGTTAAAAATTGTAGATAAAGAGCATGTTCAAGTAGTTTTAAGATATAGTAAGCATTTAAGCCTCTTCTTCCCCTGAACACCCTCAGTAGTACATCACACTTGTGACATAATGTGGCCATTTCTATACACTGTATTTAAATTCTGGTTTGACTTCAGATGTACACTTCCCTGCCATTATATTCTATGCTCAGCTAATAAAAAATACCTACTTTTTAACTACATTGTCAGCTTGTTATGACACATCTAAGGATCTGCACACGTACACATAATTTCTATTTTCACTCAACTTGATTTCTTCCATTTATTATGTTTTCCCTTGCTTGCTTGAAACTCCCAAGTGCACTTCTCCAAATTGAATTCCAGTTGTCTGTTTCTGCCCAGTAGATGATCTGACAATACCCTGCAGGCTAAAACATTCTTCTTCACTTAACCACACGACCACTTCTTATATCATCTGCAAACTTCATTGCATCCACTATGCTTGAGTATTTATCACACCTTCCTGTTCAGCCATTAATCATCATCAGGGGCAGCACGGTAGTGCGGTGGGTAACACAACAGTTTACAGGTGACCCTGATTCAATTCCTACCGCTACCCAAGTTTGTACATTCTCCCCGTGTCCGGGTGGGTATCCTCTGGGTGCCCTGCTTTCCTCCCACAGTCCAAAGACGTACCGGTTGCTAGGTTAAATGGTCGTTGTAAATCATCCTGTGATTAGTCTAGGATTAAGTCAGGGGGCTGCTGGGCGGCAAGGCTCGAAGGGCCGGGGGCTGTATTTCAAAAAATAAAACAATAAATAATCATATTTTCTTTCCACTGAGTTAGTTTTAGATCTCGTTTGACATACTCTTTCAGCTCCTATGGATTTTAATTTGAATACGAAGCTACCATGAGAGATTTTGTTAAAAGCCTTGCTAAATTCATTAAATGTAATACACTCATCATCATTCCTTATTTCCTCAAAAACTTAAAATCAGATTGTATCTGCGCATGTGGAACATTAAAAATATTGCACAGGAATAGGCACCTCAACCCATAAGCCCAGAAGATCGAGGAGCAGATGTAAGCCATTCGGCCCGTCGAGTCTGCTCTGCCATTCGATCATGGGCTGATTCAATTCCCCTGGCTAATCAAGAACCTATCTATCTCTGCCTTAAGCAAAGGCCCACCAGCCCCTTTACTTCCTGAGAAAACTAAAGAAATTTGGCCTGTCCCCTAAAACCCTCGCTAATTTTTATAGATGCACCGTAGAAAGCATTCTTCTAGGGTGCATCACAACCTGCTATGGAAGTTGTCCTGTCCAAGACCGAAAGAAGCTGCAGAAGATCATGAACATGGCGCAGCACTTCACACAATCCAATCTTCCATCCGTGGACTCACTTTACACCGCACACTGTCGGAGCAGTGCTGCCGGGATAATCAAGGACACGACCCACCCAGCCAACACACTTTTCGTCCCTCTTCCCTCCGGGAGAAGGCTCAGGAGCTTGAAGACTCGTATGGCCAGATTTGGGAGCAACTTCTTTCCAACTGTGATAAGGCTGCGAACAGATCCTGACCCGGATCTGAGCCGTACCCTCCAAATATCCGGACCTGCCTCTTGGTTTTTTTGCACCACCTTACTTACCATTTTTCTATTTTCTATTTATGATTTATAACTTAAATTTTAATACTATTTTCTGTTTTCTATTTAATACTTATTGATTTGTAATCCAGGGAGTGGGAAGCACGAAATCAAATATCACTATGATGATTGTACGTTCTAGTATCAATTGTTTGGTGATAATAAAGTGTCAAAGTATCAAAGTAAATGCACCCAATGACTTGGCCTCAACAGCCACTCATGGCAACAAATTTCACATATTTACCACCCTCTGACTAAACAAATTTCTCTGCATCTCTGTTCTAAATGAACGTCCTTCAATTCTGAAGTCATGCCCTCTTGTCCTAGACTCCCCTACCATGGGAACTAACTTTGCCATATCTAATCTCTTCAGGCCTTTTAACATTCTGAATGTTCTATGAGACTCCCTATCATTCTCCTGAACTCCAGGGCATGCAGCCCAAAAGCTGCCAGATGTTCCTCATACGGTAATCCTTTCATTCCTGGAATCATTCTCACGAATCTTCTCTGAACCCTCTCCAATGTCAGTATATCCTTTCCAAAATAAGGAGCCCAAAACGGCACACAATACTCCAAGTGTGGTCTCACTAGTGCCTTATAGAGCCTCAACATCACATCCCTGCTCTTATATTCTATACCTCTAGAAATGAATGCCAATATTGCATTTGGCTTCTTCACCACCGACTCAACCTGGAGGTTAACCTTTAAGGTATCCTGCACAAGGACTCCCAAGTCTCTTTGCATCTATGTGTTTTGAATTCTGTCCCCATCTAAATAAGAGTCTGCCCATTTATTTCTTCCACCAAAGTGCTTGACCATACTCTTCCCAACATTGTATTTCATTTGCCACTTCTTTGCACATTCCCCTAAACTATCTAAGTATCCCTGCAGGCTCTCTGTTTCCTCAACACTACCCGCTCCTCCACCTATCTTTATATCATCGGCAAATTTATCCACAAATCCATTAATCACATAGTCTAAATCATTGACATACATTGTAAAAAGTAAGGGTCCCAACACCGACCCATAGGGAACTCCACTGGTAACCGACAGCCAGCCAGAATAGGATTCCTTTATTCCCACTCTGTTTTCTGCCGATCAGCCAACGCTCCACCCATGCGGGTAACTCCTCTGTAATTCCATGGGCTCTTATCTTGCTAAGCAGTCTCATGTGTGGCACCTTGTCAAAGGCCTTCTGAAAATCTAACCACACCACATCTACCGCATCTCCTTTGTCTACCCTGCTTGTAATTTCCTCAAAAAATTGCAGTAGGTTAGTCAGGCAGGATTTTCTTCTCAGGAAACCATGCTGGCTTTGGCCTATCTTGTCACGTGCTTCCAGGTACTCCGTAATCTCATCACTAACAATCGATTCCAACAACTTCCCAACCACTGATGTCAGGCTAACAGGTCTATAGTTTCCTTTCTGCTGCCTCCCACCCTTCTTAAATAGCGGAATAACATTTGCAATTTTCCAGTCATCCTGTATAATGCCAGAATCTAATGATTCCTGGAAAATCATCGGTAATGCCTCTGCAATCTCTCCAGCTACTTCCTTTAGAACCTAAGCGTGCACTCCATCAGGTCCAGGAGATTTATCCAGCCTCAGACCATTAAGCTTCCTCAGCACCTTCTCAGCCGTAATTTTCACTGCACATACTTCACTTCCCTGACACTCTTGAATGTCCAGTATACTGCAGATGCCTTCCACTGTGAAGACTGATGCAAAATAAGCATTCAGTTCCTCTGCCATCTCTGCATCTCTGATTACAATATCTCCAGCGTCATTTTCTTTTGGTCCGATATCTACCCGCAATTCTCTTTTACCCTTTATATACTTAAAGGGTATATAAGTATCTTCTTTTATATTAGTTGCCATCTTCCTTTCATAATTCATCTTTTCCTTCTGAATGATCTTCTTAGTTCCCTTCTGAAAGTTTTTAAAAGCTTCCTAATCTTCTATCTTCCCGCTAGCTTTGGCTTCCTTGTACGCTCTCTCTTTTGCTTTTAATTTGGTCTGACTTCTCTTGTCAGCCATGGTAGTGTCCTTCTTCCATTGGAAAATTTCTTCTTATTTGGAATATATTTGTCTTGCGCTTCCCTCATTTTTCGCAGAAACTCCAGCCGTTGCTGCTCTGCTGTCCTTCCTGCTAGTGTCTCTTTTCAGTCAACCTTGGCCAGTTCCCCTCCCATGCTATTGTAATTTCCTTTATTCCACTGAAATACCATCACATTGGAATTTAGTTTCTCCTTCTTAAATTTCAAAGTGAACTTGATCATATTGTGATCACTGTTCCCCAAGGGTTCCTTAACCTTAAGCTCTCTTATCAACTCCAGATCATTGCACAACACCCAAACCAGCACAGCTGATCCCTTAGTGGGCTCAACAACAAGTTGTTCTAAAAAGCCATCTCTTAGACATTCTACAATTTCTCTCTCTTGAGGTCCAGTACTGGCCTGGTTTTCCCAATCCACTTTCATGTTAAAATCTCCAACGATTATCATGACATTGCCCTTCTGACATGCCTTTTCTGTCTCCTGTTGTAATTTGTAATCCACGTCCCGGCTGCTGTTTGGAGGCCTGTATACAACTGCCATTAGGGTCCTTTTACCCTTGCCATTTCTTGCCTCAACCCATAGAGTACACCTTCCGAACCTATGTCATCCTAACCAGTTCCCCTCTACCACCACTCTCCCCCGTCTAGTGGAATTAGTCCTAACTCTTAATGATTCCTCCTTTGGCTCCTCCCACTTCCTCCAAACTGAAGTTGTAGCCATGGGCACCCGTATGAGTCCGAGCTATGCCTGCCTTTTTGTTGGCTTTGTGCAACGGTCCATATTCCAAGCCTATACTGGTATCCGTTTCCCACTTTTCCTTCGCTACATTGACGACTGCATTGGCGCTGCTTCCTGCACGCATGCTGAGCTCGTTGACTTCATTAACTTTGCTTCCAACTTTCACCCTGCCCTCAAATTTACCTGGTCCATTTCCGACACCTCCCTCCCCTTTCTTGATCTTTCTGTCTCTACCTCTGGAGACTGCTTATCGACTGATGTCTACTAGAAGCCTATGGACTCTCACAGCTACCTGGACTTTTCCTCTTCCCACCCCATCTCTTGCAAAAATACCATCCCCTTCTCACAATTCCTCTGTCTCCGCCGCATCTGCTCTCAGGATGAGGCTTTTCATTCCAGGATGAAGGAGATGTCTTTTTTAAAGAAAGGGGCTTCCGTTCCTCCACCATCAACTCTGCTCTCAAACACATCTCCCCCATTTCAGGCACATCTGCTCTCACCCCATCTTCCCGCCACCCCACTAGGGATAGGGTTCCCCTTGTCCTCACCTACCACTCTATCAGCCTCTGGGTCCAACATATAATTCTCCGTAACTTCCACCACTTCCAACGGGATCCCACCACCAAGCACATCTTTCCTGCCCCCCACTTTCTGCTTTCTGCAGGGATCGCTCCCTATGCGACTCCCTTGTCCATTCATCCACCCCCCCCCCCCAAATCCCTTCCCACCAATCTCCCTCCCAGCACTTACCCTTGTAAGCGGAACAAGTGCTACACCTGCCCTTACACTTCCTCTCTCACCACCATTCAGGGCTCCAGACAGTCCTTCCAGGTGAGGCGACACTTCACCTGTGAGTCGGCTGGTGTGATATACTGTGTCCTGTGCTCCCGGTGTGGCCTTCTATATATCGGTGAGACCCGACGCAGACTGGGAGACCGTTTCGCTGAAGACCTACACTCTGTCCACCAAAGAAAACAGGATCTCCCAGTGGCCACACATTTTAATTCCACATCCCATTCCTATTCTGATATGTCAATCCATGGCCTCCTCTGTTGTCAAGATGAAGACACACTCAGGTTGGAGGAACAACACCTTATATTCCATCTGGGTAGCCTCCAACCTGATGGCATGAACATCGATTTCTCTAACTTCCATTAATGCCCCTCCTCCCCTTCTTACCCCATCCCTTATTTATTTATTTATTTATTTATTTATTATTCTCTCCTCCCCCCCCTTCCTCTCTCTGTCCCTCTCACAATCACTCCTTGTCTGCTCTCTCTCTTCCTCTGAGCTCCCCTCCCCCTTTCTTTCTCCCTAGGCCTCCTGTCCCTTGATCCTCCCCCTTGTCCAGCTCCGTATCCCTTTTGCCAATCAACTTTCCAGCTCTTAGCTTCATCCCTCTCCTTCCTGTCTTCTCCTATCATTTTGGATCTCCCCCTCCCCCTCCCACTTCCAAATCTCTTACTATCTCTTCTTTCAGTTAGTTCTGACGAAGGGTCTCGGCCTGAAACGTCAACTGTACCTCTTCCTATAGATGCTGCCTGGACTGCTGTATTCCACCAACATTTTGTGTGTGTTGCTTGAATTTCCAGCATCTGCAGATTTTCTCGTGTTTGCGTCATCCCTTTCTAATGACTTAATATTATTTCTTATACACAGGGCCACACCAACCCCTCTGACTACTAACCTATCTTTCAGATACACTGTATATCCTTGGACGTTCAGCTCCCAATGACAGCCATCCTTTAGCCAAGTTTCAGAGATGGCCACAATGTCATACTTGCCAATCAGTAGCTAAATTTCAAGATCGTACATTTTATTTCTTATGCCGCATGCATTTAAATATAACAATTTCAGTCCAGTATTTGTTGCTTTAGTTTTAACTGCACCACACCTCTATTGCCCTGTAACTCATCCCACTGGCTGTGATTATGCCTAATCTCCCTGAATTCTTTCTTCAGGGCCTCCTCCCTTTTTCTACCTATGTCATTGGTACCAATGTGTACCAAGACTTCTGGCTGTTCACCCTCTCCTTTCAGAATACTCTGCACCAATCTGAGACATCCTGTACACTGGCACCTGGGAAGCAACACACCATGTGGGTATCTCTCTCAGGCTGACAGAACCTCATGTCTGGTCCCCTCATATGGAATCCCCTATGACTAGTACATTCCTCATCTTCCTCTTTCTCTTCTGCACCATGGAACCAGGCTCAGTGCCAGAGACCGGATCACCATGGTCGTCCTCTGTCAGGTCATCCCCCTCAACAGCATCCAAAATGAGATAACAATTACTGAGGGAGATGGCCACAGGGGTGCTCTCTACTATCTGAGCTCTTCCCTTCCCTGGCCCATGATGTCTCTGCTGACCATGAGGTCAATTTAAACTGCATGTCTGCCTGCTTATTGTCAATATCCCTCAAATCCCTGGCTTTTCACGTGTTTATCTGAATGACTCTTACAGGTTGCTGTCTCGTCTGTTTCTACCACTATGTGTTTCCAGGCAAATACCACTCTGTGTGTGAAAAAAACCTGACACATAAATCTCCTTTAAACGTTTCCCCTCTCACCCAAATCTGTGCCCTCTAGTATTTGACATATCTATCCTGGAAAAGACCATATCTATGTCTTTATAATTTTGTATACTTTGATCAGAAACCCTGGCTGATTCCAGGAGAAGGGTGTATATAGAGGACAAGTTTCTCTGTCTTCTGAATGCTCAATGTAAGGATCTTCTTTTGATATACTTCAGGAGGAATGATTATGTACATGTATACAAGTGTTATCTGTGAACCATATTTCAATAGTGGAGGTTGGAACGATCTTGATTCTGAAGTGGAGATGATAAAGGAGGCTATTTTCTGCTCATACACTGGCTTAGTTCCTCTCCAGCAGGAAGATGATTGGAACAAGGTAGAGTACTGTGGTAAGAAAGATTGAATAAGTACAAGTCAGTGATGCATAAGACAGTCAAGAACATGCATGTGCTGGTATGCAGCACTGATTGTATGTATGTTGGAATATGGTGATAAGATTGATGTAGAAACACAAAATGTTTTGCTGATATTTAATATCATGAACATCAAAAAAAATCTGTAGATGCTAAAAATTTGAAATGCTGAAGCAAAACGCTGTGCTTCCTGATATTTCTTCAAAGTGAACCAAACAAAACTATGTTTCTATGTTTCTAAAACTGCTCCCTCTAGGCTGTATAAATAATCTAGTGTGTGACAGTCTGTTGCTATCTTTACTATGGGATTGTGTTCAACACACATTTCTCAACATTGACAGGCTCTTTGCCTAAATATCAGTTCTTATGGTTCTTCACAGTTCTTTTGAAAGATCATTGACCAATATCATCTTTCAACAGAACTATGAAAAATGATAAATTATTTTTCCTATGCATGGATTCTAATACTGAGTACTTCTGGCCTTTTCTGTTTTATGTCAGGATTTTGTGTTCAATGTCTGGTTAGAGTTCTCATCTATCTACTATTATTTAAAGGGGCTGTTCCTCAGTTTTGTAGTAATCTAATCACAGACAAGAGAAAGTCTGTAGATGCTGGAAATCCAGTCCTGCCGAAAGGTTTCGACCAGAAACGTCGGCAATACTCTTTTCCATATATGCCGCCCGGCCTGCTAAGTTCCTTCAGCATTTTTTGTGTGTTCCTCAGTCTCGTACTCTTGTTTTTCTAATCTTTGGGCACCTGGTGACTTCCTTGTGTAATTGCACTTGAATCTTCCCAAAAAGGCTGTCAATAGGTCCAACCAGTGAATCTGCAAGCAATATATTCAGCCAGCATCTCCGGCATAGCGGTATTTGGGGTACGCATCCAAGAGGAGGAACATGCAGAATCGGTTGTCACACTATGATTGACGTGTGGTGTCATCATCATAAAAGCGGCAGAGAAAGCATTAGACGTAAGCGTTGACTACTTCTGAAAATGTTTGTCAGAATGTTCTAGGGAATGAACAAGCCAGCCTGTCGCAGGTCTGTTAAAAAAAAAGCCTCCTTGTTTGCTACGTGCGCTAACTTGAATTCTTGACCTTCTCACGATGGCGGCAGGACGAGCCCTAGTGTGGCGGTGTGCATGCGCATTGTGCTGTTACGAGTAGGTTAGAGGGGAGAACGGAGAGCAGGGTCCAGGTTTCGAGCAGGCCCGTACCGTAAGATGTTCCAGTTCCTGGTGAGTGAGGCTGCGGCCAGGGTGGGTTCAGCTGGATCCGTTGTCGGAGGTGGTTGCGGTTTCCACCAAGGAGAGGAACTGGATATCTGTGTCCGTGGCTCCATGATAGACAGCTCTCGGTGATGGCCGTGAGTGCGACACGCTTAGTGTTTTCTCAGGCGGAGGCTTGTTGAAAAGGAGTGTCTACATGGTTCAAAAAACTCTTGGATGCCATCGCTGTTCTGACTCTATTTGTCCCTTCCTGTTTTTTCTTTTAACATTTCGCCTTCTCTTCTGACCATCCCTTGCCCAAACGACCAGCCGTCAATGGCTCCAGGTCTTTACTCCTCTCACCTCGCTGAATTGTGAGCTTGGTGGGAGCACCGTTTTACCACTTGTAGCTTTTTTTCCCCCCCAATTCCCGGACAATTTTTAAAATCTCAGCAGTCTACCTATTTCCTCCGTATTTGTGCAGTTTACCGCCCATGACTCCTTAATTTCATTTTCTAAATCTCATTCTGGCTGCTCATTGTTGCTCGTTTAAATTCAAGAAATTGGAAAATTCAATGGATATGGCCCCTGGTAGATGATGAATTTAATGTCACTTCAATTCTGACCAGACCAGATAAGTAACACACTTTCAGACCAAGATGTGGCTTTTTAAACTGCTGATTGGGGGTTGAGATTCTTTTATGTACCGCCAACCATATCAAGCTCATCTCTTCAAATGAGTCAAAAGATTGTCACTCATCTGGTCCTTGCCGTCCCTAAATTCCAGATATCCCCTGCTTGATAGCCATCTGAGATATGGTGCCACTACAATCCTGACCTTTATGAAGAACCCTACTTCACTAGTAAAGGCATCCGTTAGTCTTGAGAGACCATGGGTCTGTGCCTGTAAAGTCTTCACTCTCCAAGGCGCAGGCCTGGGCAAGGTTGTATGGAAGACCAGCAGTTGCCCATGCTGCAAGTCTCCCCTCTCTATGACACCAATGTTGTCCAAGGGAAGGGCATTAGGACCCATACAGCTTGGCACCAGTGTCGTCGCAGAGCAGTGTATGATTAAGTGCCTTGCTGAAGGACACAAGACGTTCCCTCGGCTGGGGCTCGAACTCACGGCCTTCAGGTAGCTAGTCCAATGCCTTAACCACTCGGCCACGTGCAGCACACTTCACTAGTAACAGGTGGATAAAATGGCCAAGGCCTGCAAACCTTCCCAAAGCCTTTCCACCTCTTAGCCTGTTTTAGAAGCTTTTTAAAACTGATCTCATTGGCTATTTTTATTAGTCACCTGCCCTAGTATGTTCCTGTGTGATCTGATAACAATAGTTTGGTTTGCTAATGCTATTGTGAGGTACCTTGGAAAGTTTTCAATTTTGTCATAGAACACTACAGCACAAAAACAGGTCCTTCAGCCCATTTAGTCTACGCCAAACTATTAAGCTGCCTGGTCCTATCAACCTGCATCCAGACCATAGCCCTCTATTCCCCTCCTGTCCATGTTTATTTTAAATGTTGAGATCAAACCGGCCTCCACCACTTCCGCTGGCAGCTCATTCCACATTCTCACCACCCTCTGAGTGAAATTCCCCCTCATGTTTCCCTTAAACATATAGCTTTTCACCCTGAACGCATGACCTCTAGTTCTATTCTCAGCCAACCTCTGGGAAAGGCCTGCTTACATTTGCCCGATCTATAAGAGGCCTTCTATTGGTTGGGTCCATGGATCTTGCATCCCAGCTGTGGACATGATACACAGCCAGGACAGTACAGCATGGAGAGCAAGCTATTGTCCATGCGGCAGGCTCCCCCGTCCCCCACACAGCTGATGAATATAAAAGAACGGCAGGGACCAGAACAGTCTGGCATCAGTGGTGTTGCAGGAGTTGCCAATCACTGTTGAAATCAACGTTGGACTGCCTTACGGGCTTCAGCTCTGGATTTTTCCTCGGGGTTTATTCCTGAAGCTTTCCCCGTGAGTGGAGGTTTCCTTCTAGGTGAGCTTCCAACCACAGGAGATGAGCTCCATCTACCTAAAATGACTGGCTTTAAGCCACCAGTAACCCACCTTTGCTCCTTCTCCTGACTGTAGAAGCAGTTCTGCCAGGCTTAGTAGCTAAGCTACCTGTGAAGGCCAGGAGCTGGACTTGGTTGTCAGAGGCTTTTTGAGAAGCACACCATTGGGACATTTAACAGGTAGTAGGAACTCATCCCCACTGCTTCCCCCAAATATGACAACTTTAAGAAGCTGCCCTATCTATACATGTATATACATATTCTCATTCCACCTTTGCTCTATCGTTGACTTTTTGCTCTGTCTGGATAATAAGAACATAATAAATAGAAGTAGGCCTTTCATGTCAAGGGTCTCGGCCTGAAACGTCGACTGCGCCTCTTCCTATAGATGCTGCTTGGCCTGCTGCGTTCACCAGCAACTTTGATGTATGTTCATTGTTTAAAAGGTGTTTTTTTTAACCATAACATTATTTTTCTACATCATCCTGATACCTTCCGATTCTTGTAATTTAAAAACAAAACTATCTTTTTTTTTGCAAACTGCTGCCATAATATTGAATGGAGCATTTTTCTACACCTTCCATTTTAATTCATCTTCCACTGAACTTTGAAGGCTATTTACCAAAATGAAGTCATGACATTGTCATCGAGTCTACCGACAAAAGGAACATTATGTTTGAAGAACCTATTCTTTTTCATTGTGCTGCGATTGAATGATTCTATATTTACTCCACTTGAGTACTAAGCTGACTCCGTCTGTGGTCTGTATGCAGACAATAGTTACGTGTTTGTATATATAGAAGCTGCGCTCCAGTCAGTGTCAACAAGTTGTCTGGAGTACACGAAAGAATGGACATTACATTAAGCATCTCTAAGCAAAGGTTCTTTATCAAACTGCCCCACTGTGTCAAGTCGAGTTTATCTTCATGTGCACAAGTACTGTGAAGTACAGATGCAGTGAAAATCTTTCGTGCCACTGCATCACTGGTTCAGACCACACGGAATATAAATTATCCACAATTTATAAAAGACAGTGAAGAGAAAAAATGACTAGTGTCTTGTTTTACATAGTGAATTAAAAACCCCCAGAGACAAGTCTATTGTTAGTGCAAGAGGTTCATAGTTTCTGTTAGAGGTTCTGTTACTGAGGTAGGATTAGATTTGTATAGATAGGTTTAACAACCTGATTGCTGTAGGAAAGTGGTTGTTCCTGAACTTGGTAGTGTGGCTTCTGTCTCTTCTGCCTGACTAGCAGCAAGTAGAGAGTATGACCTGAATGGTGGGGTTCCTTGATGTTGATGTTGATGTTGATGCTGCTGCTTTGAGGCACTGCCTCCTGTATATATTGTCAGCGATTTGGATGGACTGTGCTGCGACTACTACTTTCTGCAACCTGTTGTGTTCCAGTGTTGAAATTGCCATATCAGGCCACGTGCAGCTAGTCAAGGTAACAGTGTACTTGTAGAAGTATCTGGAGAAGTTAGATCAAAAGGTAGGTGTTGATGAGTGTTGCTCTTATGCCTAGTACCACCACTGTACCAACAGTCTTTGGCCTTCTGAGGAAATGGGTATTCAAAGCTCAAGGTCGCAGACTGGGTATAAAAGTCACTGTCTACTGAGAAGCATTGATCCCCACCCTCCTGTAAACCTCAGTGAGATTGCCTACCTAAATAGGTCCATGCAAAATCTTTCCAATCCACTAGCAGAGATGGCAAACCAAAATCAGTGTTGTCTTGCGTGATGGTATTCCCAGCGTTGATGCTGTAAGTGCATTCATGCTGGGGCATATTGATTATATGGCTTAATGCAGATTCCTGAAACATAAATTATGTAAAAAAAAGCATCTGAACAGCAAGAAGACATTAGGAGGACAGAAAAATGATTCAAGATGTTTTCAGTCTCCCTGCAAAACATATAACAAACTTATTGACTCATTCAGATCCCTGGCCATTGACTGCTAACAATGGAGGAGGAGTTGGGATGGCACTGAGAACCTCAGTTCTCTTTGTTCAGTAACCAGTGGATGAAGCTTGGTGAAAACAGCAGAAGGGATGTATTACTTTCCACACTACCCATTGCAAACTCTTGCCCTATCTGTCAGGCTCTGCAGACTCAACTAAAGCTTCATTAATCACTGTAGAACCAAGAGAACTTGAACTGAAGTTCTTTGAATCATTCTTGATTCAAAGGGATGCCTTTAGAATGAAGTATCTATATTCACCCTTGAGGATGTGGCCTCCCCGATACAGTTAGGAACAGATGCAAATTGGCTGATGTCTTTGTGAGGTTTCTCTGTGTGACCCTGAGCTATGGGTCATTTGTTGCATAGGTCCTTCTTCCTCCTATCATTTGAACACCTCGGTTCTCAGCATCTTATACAGTACCATTCTAATTAAGATCAATACAAGCTTGCGGAACAAGCATCTCATCTTTCTTCCAGTTATGTAATAGACTTCCGGACTCAATATTGAGTTCAGAAATTTTAGATAATGATTCTGTTATTTTCTGCTACATATCCGTTGAACCCATCTTTTGTTTCCTATTCCATTATCATTCTGTTTAAACCTTACACCATCATCTCTTTTGTGATTTTAATTTTCCCATTCCCACTAGTGACCTTCCCTTTTTGTTATTTATTATTCTCTCCCTATTTCTTTGGTTCTCAAAAGACATTATGCCTTTAATTTTTAACATTTCTGAAGAAATGTCATTGATGTCAAAGGGGAATTCCTTTTTGCTTCCCAACTTGCTATGTGTGTGTGGGACGTGTAGAGCATGAATTCATGATCTGAGGGCTGAAGCAGCTGAACATATGGCTGTGGGCATTATGTTCAAATTGTCTAAATATTGAAATAGGAAGATAGAATCAGAATATTTTATGATGTGAAATTTGTTTATTTGTAGCAGAAGTACAATGCAAAGACATTAAATTGTTATAAATTACAAAATAAATAAAAAGTGCAAAAATAAAGAAGCATGAGAAATGTCCATGACCCAAACTGTTTGTTAGTCAGAATTAAACAAACAATGCATGGGTGAGGATCACGTAAACAGCCACGAAGGGAAAGCAAACAGGCACAGTTCACTGACCGTTCAGAAACCTGATGACGGAGGTAAAGAAACTGTCTTTGAATCATTGAGTGTGACTCTTGGGCTCCTTTACTTTCTCTTTGGTGATAGTGGAGATCCAAGAGTGTGTATGCTGCTGGAAGAGTAGAAATAGAGAGGTCTATCCTTGGATTAGCTCTCTTTCTTCATACTTGAATATACTCTGATGTTTTAACATAAGAGCAATGCATTTAGATAGACCGTCCTCGGCACATCAATTGACCTCAGCAAAACAGCATTATAGTGAAGACAAAATAACTCATTTTTAAATTGTGTTGATTGAGGTCCAAATATTGGTGAAGGTAACAGATAGCTCTCTTTACTCTTCAGAGAAATATCAGAAGATCTTGCATGAAAATACTAACTTAGTTTAATTGCTAATCTGAAAACGTTCTGCAGCCTATTTCCATTATTAAGACTGAGAGGGAAGAACTATTATCAGCTGGATCACATTTATCTGGATGGGAATTTCATATGTAAACAAATGGGGCATACTTTTTTTATTTTACTTAAGAATGTGGTTGCATGTTAATTATTGATATGTTTCACAATGTGTCTGAAGACCATTGTAAACTGCTATGATGTAAATGCAAGTCTGTCCCTTAGCCTGTTTTTATTACGTAGGTGTCCTGCCCGTGTTACAAATGCCCAACTTATGAACACCCCATATATATGAATGAGCATTTGGAAGACTGTTGGTTTAGATGGGCATGGATTTGCTAATGCTGCAGGGCTGCAGGTATCTCTTGGATGGAGACCATGTGCCTTCTCTGCCCACCAACCCTCCCCACAAGGTACAATAGTTGAGGGCTAGCTAGGAGTGCTGAGCAAACTCACTCACCAAATTAGTGAGGCTGCTTTCCGCTGCTGTTGCTGTCCCATCATGGCTGTCTCTGTGATCCTTTCACCGGCACTTTTTGTTCAGTTTTGGCTTGCAAACAATTCAGGTTACGGACGTTTCTCAGGAACCCTGTGGTAACCTGGGGACTGCCTATATTCTGCCAAAGATTCATTATTAATTCTGTATGAGGTACCAGTCCTAAATCATTGGAACTGGCTATTTCTTTGTAAATTATTTCCATTAGGCTGTATGTTTATGTATTGAGTGTCTTTTTCAATGCTGATATATTTGTAGTGTGATTCAAGTATACTTCATCAAATATTGAAAGACTTAAACAGAAAGTCTTGTACTTTGTCAACTTGCCTTTATGCGGAGCTGTTAATAAAGGTAAACATGTCACGGAGATCTCAAAAATAGAAAAGTAATGATGCAGAAGATGAAAACCAAAATTCTGCAGTTACTGTAAACCTGAAAAAAAAACAGAAAATGCTGGAACCACTCAGCAGGTCAGGTAGCATCTGTGGAAGAGAAGAAAACAACTTTACACATCAAAGCTTCTGTCAGAGTGGCAGAAGTGTTTAGGGAAGAAAGTCCAGGTTAATGGATTTTGCTGAAAATGGTGTTAGTTCCATGGTTGCCTGAGCAGGGAGTAGATGCCTAAGAGGCAGTTGTTGAAGGATTTGTTGGGGAATTTGCTCAGCTGGGGACATTGGGGTAAAACCTGGGGGCCTGTGTTCTCATATGGTTAATTTTATGAACGAGCAATACTTGGTGTAAGAAAACATAGAAACAGCAGAGCTTTTGGATAAGATGGACCGTCAGATCATCACAAAAAGCTTAAAAGATTCCATAGTTAACCAAATGGACACAGGTAGAGGTGAGAGCACAGGATGGGGCGGCAGAGTAGCGTAGTGGTTAGTACAGTGCTTTACAGTACGGGTGAACCAGGGTCCGTTCCTGTCGCTGCCTGTAAGAAGTTTGTATGTTCTCCCCAAAGCCGTGTGGGTTTCCTCCAGGTGCTGCAGTCCCCCCCCCCCAAGTACAAAGATGTATCGTTTGGTAGATTAATTAGTTATGGTAATTTTCCCCCTGATTAGGCTATTGTTAAATGGGATTGATGGGCAGCGTGGCTTGATGGACTGGAAGGGCATACTCTGTGCTGTACCTTAATAAATAAATAGAATTTCTGTGACAGAATTTTAGGGCTATTGAGAACATACTGCCACACATCTTCTGGTCCTTAGGAAAACTAGTGAACCCAATACTTTGGAGAGTGTCAGAAATAAAATTAATGCAATAGATGTGCTCCTTTGGCAGTCACAATATATACAGATTATAATATGTACAAAATAATAAATGCATACTCTCATCTGCCATTTCTCAATGTTATTCTTTTTGCATTGAGAGTTTAAGGAATATTTTCCAGTGCAGCCTTGTGCTCCACCCGTAGCTGTGACATGGTATGTTTATCTTGTGACTATTACAGACCTATTAATTGAAAACAGCAGATAGAAATTAAAGCCTGTGGAAATTTTAAATAGTAGTCTTTGCATATCCAATAAGTGTTTCAGTAACGTATCTTTATTGTATATTTAATGTAATAAAATGTGCTAAGGGTGTCATGAGATATAATTTGATGATGCCAAATGAATAGGATAGGGTATTTGGTTAATGGATAGTTTTAGGAAGCATTTAAATGAGAATAGAGAGCAAGCTAGGTGGGTGGGAAATTCCAAAGCTTTGGGCCTAGCCAGCTGAAGGAACAATCGCCAGTGATTGGGTAGGATAGGGAGAGAGTAATAGGAGATATTCCTCTAACACTGGCCATCAGGGATTGTTGTGAGACTAAACCTCAGCAGTAGAGGGACTTGACATTTAACCAACTCTCTTAAGAATTCTTCTGGACAATGTATTCAGAATCTTACCTCAAGCACCAAACTTATAACATTAAATCTACTGAAGCATCTAGAACAGCTGTATTATTTTGTATATTAAAATATATAGCAGATCTGTAATCTGTAAAGGGAAAAGAAAATATTAATGTACAAAAAGTGAATGTGATTAGTGTTTACATACTGATTCAACTTGTTATTGTGTAGTACTTACAATGTCTAAACGTACTTTTAGATGTTTTAAAGATATAATTGAACTAGAACAGCAACCAAAGAAAGTAGAAAAAAGAATTTGCTTTCAAAGAAGTCCTTGAAAGAAAATGATTAAGTGCAGACGAGTTTAAACTGGGCAGGAGCATGAGCCTTGTACTATTAGAGAAATTATCTACCAATAGTGATAACATAGAAGTGTGCATGCAAGAAGACAGAGATGGTACAGTAGCATATTTGCCTCTCCAACTGACTGTGCAGAGAATTTCACAGGTACCCCAAGCTCTATGTAATGAAATTTCCCTTTCTCTCAGTTCTAAATGTCTTGTTCCACATTCTAACACTGCTCCCTACCCAGTGGTCAGTGGAAACTTTCTCCCTGTATCCAGCATGCCTGACATGTCAGAATTTCATATGTTTTGGAATTCTAAATTATAGTAAGTGCAGCCTAATTGACACAACGTTTCCTGAGATAACTCTCCTGCATCCCGGAGAATCAATCTGGTGAAACCTTGTTGCATCCCCTGAGAGAAATGTATCCTTCATGAGGTAAGAAGAACACCATTTTCCAGGTGTGACCCCCCCCCCCAAGGTCTTGTACAATTTGTTTCCAAGAACTCCTATTACGAAGGCTGATGCATCATTTGTCACCTTAACTGCTTAGTACACCGAACGTTGCTTCCAGTGACAAGTGTTCTTGGATCCTCAGATTCCTTCTACACCAATATTACCCAAGCTATCACTACTTAAAGTAATAATCCCTTTCGGTTTTCTTACATGGTGCAGCATGTAAGTGCAATTACAAAGAGAGCGTGGCAGCACTTCCACGGTCTAAGAAGCTGCGAAGATTCAGCATGTCATCTAAAACTGACAAATTCCTATAGATGTGTGATATTGACTGGTTGCATTGCGGCATGTGAGTGCCTTTCAAATGACATTCAATAGAAAAACCTACAAAAAGTAGGGAAGCAGGCCTGTCCATCACAGGCATATAAATTTACTTTGAACTGAGAAAGGTAGTTATCTAGTCATCATTTTTTCTGCCTGTTCATCTATTCCTCAATGTCCTAGTTGCTATTTGGAGTCAGTAGTGTAATCCCATATAATCCCATCAGACTGATCACAACATTTTTTTAAGTTATTGGGTTGTAAGGATATAGACTCAGTGGATGAACTCTCTATTATGTTCCCTCTGAATGTAGCTGTGATATCACTCCTGATTAATAGTGCAATTTACCCCACCCCTCAACTTTACTTCCTTCTCTGTTTGCAACAGAGAGACGCTGGTGTGCAAAAAAAGGTGTCCAGTCTAAGAGTTATCATCTTAGTCATTTTTCGTGGGCTCGCAAGACCCTGTTGGATATTGGTGGTGTGGAATGCTGCAAGTAAAATTTGTTGGCTTTAGAGTGAATGGTGGGTGTAGATGTGTGGCATTGGTCAGTGTGAGGACTAGGCCTCAAGCTGTGGTGTTGCCTGCTTGCAGCCCCCCAGGGGAGGCATCGGAGTGGGATACTCCACTGGAGTGCCTGTTGCAGAATGGTGAGCCTCCATGTTGGAGTGTGTGTTGCCCCCTAGTGTTTGCTCAGCAGAAGACAAGTTAAAGAAGTCATTCAATAGAAAAGCCTACAAAAAGTGGGGAAGCAGGCCTGTCCATCACAGGTAAAGCCCTCCCCACCATTGAGCACATCCGTACGAGCACTCTCACAGAAAAGCAGCATCCATCGTCAAGGACTGCCAGTACAGGTTCAGGAACAGTATTACCCCTCAACCATCAAGCTATTGAACCAGAGAGGATAACTTCACTCACCCCAACATTGAAATGTTCCCACAACCGGTGGACTCACTTTCAAGGATTCTTCATCTCATGTTGTTGATATTTATTATTTTGTTTGTTGGTATTTACTGTGAAATGCCAGCAAGAAAATGAATCTCAGGGCTGTATATGGCACCATACTGTATGTACTTTGAATTTAAATTTACATTTAGAATTTACATTTCTTAAATTTAAATGTAAATGTAAATTACATGCTGGACCATGTGAACGCCTTTACATTTATCTATGTTGTACTGCATCCGCCATCTATCTGTCCAATATCTTAGCTAGGCAACAGTGAAGTCTTCATGTGCCTCACAATTCACAGACTTCTGATAGTAAGTTTAGAAATATTACTTTCATTTCACTCATCCAAACTAAACACGTTTTGAGAGTAGCTGAGGTTGAGGCACTAATCCCTGTTACAACCCAATAGTCGCTACCTAAGAAAGAGCATTTTGATTCTTACTCTGTTTCCTGTCGGTCAGATTTTGATCTATGACAGTTTATTACTCCCAATTCTACGAGCTTCAATTTTGTATGCTAATCCCTTATATGATACTTTATCAAAGGTTGTCTGGAAATTCAGATACACCGCTTCTAGTTCTTTCTTATCTATTCTACCATTTACATCTTCAAAAAAATTCTGTAATTTTGTTAAAGTACCCATAAGAAGGGTTAAACATATTTGACTTGTTATCACATCTTTTATAATAGACTCTACCATTTTCCCTGTTACGGATGGTAAGCTAACAGACCTGTAGTTCCCTGTTACGTCTCTCCCTCTTAGTTACATTTGCCATTCTCCAATCTGCAGAAGCTTTTCCTTAGTAGAAATTTGGAAGATGATAACCAATGCCTACACTTTTGCTGTGGCCCACGATCGATCCCGTTGAATCATCACTTTTTACAATTGCAAATTTCATTTATTTCTTTATTTTCATTAGATTCCCCATGAAGACTGAACCAAAGTATTTGTTTAGTTTGCTCTCCAATATAAATTCTTCTGTTGCAAGAAATTTAAAATTGTCTTCACTAGTCTTTCTCTTTTTATGTGCTTGTGGAAGTGTTTCCAATCCATGTTACTTTCAGCTTTATTTACCAGTTCATTTTTGCTTTCTTACTCAATCTCTTGGACCTTTTATGCTGAATTCTGAACCATTCCTTGTCCTAAGGCTTGTTATTTTTTCTGGCAATCTTGTATGTCTCTGGATCTAATATTATCTTTAGCTTGTATTAGGCTGGATTGGGTCACATTCTCGTTTGTGTTTTTGTGCTGGAAAAGAATATATAATTGTTATGTTTCCTGTGTTTATCTTTTAATTGTTAGTCATTGCCAATTCATCATCATGTCTTTCAATGAAGCTCCCGAATTTAATGGAACTGACTTGCCCCTCATTCATTTGTATATTCCTTTGTTTTGACTTAGGACCCTAGTTTCAAATTGACTTGCTTCACCTTCTGTATTACTGAGGAATTCATTCATGTTAAGATCACTTTTTGCAAAAGGATCTTGCTCAACTTACTGGCCATTAGCATATCAGATGATCTGCCCTGGGCCTAGCACACAGGTGCGATCATAAGGAAAGTACACCAGCATCTTTTCTTTGGAGGTTGAGGAGATTTAGCTTCATACAAACATGCTAGCAAACGTACAGATATACTATTGAAAGTATCCTGACAAGTTGCATCGTAGTCTGGAGCGGCAGTTGAAATGCGCAGGACTACAAGAAGTTGCAGAGAATAGTAGACTGCCCAACACATCATCGGCACATCCCTTTACTGCTAGTACTACAGGAGGTACTGTCTCAAGAAAGCAACATCTATCGTCAAAGACCTGCACCATCTATGCCATAGCATCTTTTCTCAGCTACCATTGGGAATAATGCTATGGCAAAAGGCTGAAGTCCCACACCACCACAGTTATGTCCTACTAAAAACGGCCACTTCCCTTCAACCATTGAGTTCTCGAACAAGCTGGAAAACCTTGATCAGTACATTTTAGCAGCACTATGGCCACATTGATAACATTGCAGTAAAACTGACTTTTTTTGTTCTAATTGAGCATTTCTTGAGAATAATGCTATGTGCCTTTGATACTGCTGTAAGTTTTTCATTGCACCTGTGTACAGTTGCATATGACAATAAGTTTGACTTCAACTTAAACAAGATTATAACTAATCCTTTCCCATTGTATGGTATCCAATTCTGTTGTAGACTACTCAACTTACTGGTCTATATATTCCAGTAATTTACCTGCCATAAGATTTTGAACTGACATTCACAACTCTATCTCAACAGTGGAACACTACAGACTACCTCTTGCATGGACCCATCTTTGTTTCTGTCTTATTTTCTTGCACTATGGTCTTGTTTTTTTTTCTCCCTCCCCCCTCCCCCCCTTTTGATCCTGTGCATTGGAGCTTCCATGCCAGGCAGTGATGCATCCAGCCAGATGTACTCTCCACAGTACATCTGTAGATATTTGGTGACATACCAAATCTCCTCAAACTCCTAATGAAGTGCAGTTGGTGGTGTGTCTTCTTCGTGATTGCATCAATATGCTGCACAGGTGGTTTTCTATTTGGTGCCATTTACTACATTAATGTTTCTGTTTGGAGGCGTATGGACAACTCCCAACTAGGTTTCTTTTACCCCTCTGAGTGCTTCATAGGTTCACCCAGATTGAATATACATTGTGGTTTTCTGAGCCATGTCCTTCTCACTTTGCTCTGATTTCATCTGATTTTGGGTCAAGACCCAGAATCGGGACTGAGAGTGCAGAAGAAAACTGTACAAAGTGAGAGAGAAGATTGATGTAGAGAAGTGTAGGTGATGGGTGGAATGAAGATGCTAGGTCGACAAGGTGCAATTTTGTAGAGCACCTGTATTCTGTTGGCACCGGTGTTCTTGAACTTTTGCCTGGATGTCATTTCAAATCCCCATCGAATTCTCACACTGACCCATCTGTCCTCGGGCGTCTCCACTGCCGTGGTGAGGCCAAACACAAAAACCAGGAGAATGGCACTTTGTATTCTGGTTGGGCAGCCTACAGGCCAATGATATGATTGATGTATTTTTCAATTTCAGGTAACCAACACCCCTCATTTCTTTCTCATTTCCACTAATCTATCAGGTTCTCTTGGCCTACCTTTCCCATTCCTCGCCCCTCATTATTGAGATCCATTCCTTCTGCCTATCCACCCACAGACCTATCTACCTGGATTTCTTCTCCCTTGATTCACTTCTTCTCCCCAAATTAGTTCAATCTGCCTATTATTTCATCCACCACCAAATCTGTTTCCACCCATCGCCTACTAGCCTCTATATCATCCTCTCTACTATAAACAGACTACCTCCCCTCTGCATTCTCAGTCCTGATGCCTGGCCTTGAACCGAAGTATTGACCATTCTTTCACCTCCACAGATGCTGTTTGCAATGAGTCTTCTAGAGCTATTTCTAAAAAGTTTTTATGTTTGTATTTTTTTTTACATTATTAGAACTAGTCGTGAATGTTATTTATTAATACAATTGAGTTCTTTGTGTCTTCTGTTTCAGGTAGGGTTTACTCTTGGAAACGTGGTGGGAATGTATCTGGCCCAAAATTATCAGGTGTGTTTATGAAGACTGTGTGCTTGAAAGATAAATTTATATCAGTTGAGATTTAAACTGAATATGATTTATGCTTTCATAATTATATATATTTTTGCATCTTGGTATTGATTGAGAATCATGAAATTTAGCTTGTAATTGCTTGCTGGAAAATGAAGGTAATATGTAATCTGATCTTTCAGTGAAGTGTTCAGTAATGATAATTAAAGTTTTTAATCCCCTCTCTCAGAATTAAGTCTGAACCATTTCTTATTATAGCTAGGCAGGATATGTCTTATTACAGTGAAGTTGTGTTTGTTAGTTCAAATTTAACCCCTCTCTCTTCATTAAATTACTAAAGAACTTGCAGCTGCAATCTGGTTCAGAAAGGTAGCAGCAAAAGTTCAATTCTTGTGGATGGCCTATTCAGGTTACAAAAATTAGAATATCAAGATGGCCGTTAGCATATTATAGCTCAGGCATGTCAGACTGAGAAGTTCAGATTTATTTAAGAACTGCAGATAGATCTCTCTGGAAGATGGAAATCAATGAAGTTCAAGGCACTGCTTAATCATGGTCTTGGCACTGCAATTTCCTAAATTCACTGAAAACTTGGATATGGGGAATTTACCTAATGTACAGAAGACTACACAGTAAAATAGCATTCACTTTATTCCCATTACTCTAGTCAAAAATATATCCTACTATGAGGATTTGTACAGAAAATACTTAAAGATTGATAGTGTTAAAATATGCCAGTTGGGATACCTTATCAGAACAAATCAACAGCCCCAACTGCACACACTAGCCACCTTCAAACTCACGTGGCAAACGTTCCATTCACAGCAGGATTCAAAATTCATTTACATGAGTTTGTGACAATATCATTGATTTCCAGAAACAAGTCTACAAGAATGCCATTGAGCTAAATGAGAAAGGAATTATTAACTTTGATCCTGGGATAAAAGTAGCTGTACCACCACTGTTAATTGATTATTTTCAATGTCTGAATACTCATCCAAAGCTTAAATATAATTTAGTTCATGCATTCTGCTATAGGGCTGTGTGCACCAGGCCGTCATTTCCCCTGTGATGTATGTGAAATGCACATTACCAACAGCAAGATACATGAGTGCATTGGAATACTAAAGAGCTTTGGCCAAAAGCTGTGAGCTGATATTATTTTAGCGTCAAAACAAGCAAAATATTCAAAGCCAGATTTAGGTATGTTCATGACAAGATTCTGTGATATACTTCACTGCTATAAGACATTTAAGCTTTGATTTTTTTTTTGTGGCCAATTAATTTGCTAAAGCCAGGACCTGTTACTCATCCTTCTTAGACTAATCCTAATCAGCCAAAGAATTGGTTTTGTCTTTGTGTTTTCCTTGTCAAGTTTTGAAGTGAAAGTTTATTGAGGACAAAAAAGTTAATTTCTTGATCTTTTGGACTTTTTTTAAGATTCCAAATATCTATAAGAAGTTTGAAGAATTCAAAAAGGATGCTGAATCCCGAAAAAAGCCACCAGATGATCGATCGTAATATGTACGGCCCATGGCTAACACTGGGACATTGGCATTCAGTTACTAATGCTAAACTGACTCTATGCATTGAGTATCAAACAGTATTGGACCCACCTCAACAGTTCTATTTATTTAGCACTGATTAAAAAAAGTAGTCCAACTCAAAAATCACCTGTGTTTTTATTATTGTGAATCATTACTACCATATTTGTTTCTGCTGGCATTTGAATCTTTTTTTAGTTTTTCATGTGTTACGTACCCCGTAACTGGGTTGCCAAACCAGCAGAAATGGATCACTCAGTTGGAGTCTGGAGTACTAGAACTAAGAAAGTTTTATTAAAGAAACAAGCAACACAGTAATCGAAAGGATAATAAATGCAACAATTCAACAATGATAACCACACATGTGCACAGAATTAAGATAACAGCATCAATCAAGCTCTATCGTTATCTAGGGGTAAATGACCAATTTCAAAATGACTCAAAGTTCAGTCCAGTTTGTAGTTCAGTTCGCAGTAATCGTTGCCATGGCGAGGGACAACGTGGGGGGAGAGAGAGAGGGAACAGGAACAACTGATCATTCAGAACACTGCTTCACTCACAGACCAGCGGGATGGCTCACAAACAGCATTTGGGCGGGTCCTTGGTGATGTCACCTGAGGTCACCGACTGTGACCCCTCCTCCAGATGCGGTCGATCCTCTGCAGTGAACCCGGCACCCAGGCAAGGGCGGACACACACCGGGTTCCCGCTGATCGTACCTTTCCACCCTGTGCGTTGTCCGGTACTTCTCACCACTCGTGAGAGGCGCACCGCTTCCAGGGTCTCGTTACCTCGGGTGGCGTGTGTGTCTGTCTTAGCGAACCTGTCCCTTTTTATCCCCCTGCTGGGGTATCGCCTGTCCATCACTTCAAACAGTTCAGGGTTCAAAGGGGGGAGCCGCTCCAGACAGCTCTCCCTCCCACATCCCTTCATTACACATCTCCAGACGCTGCTCCATTGTTCCTTATCTCTCCTTCCCCTGAGGGCAGGTGGCAGACCAACTGCTGATGCCACTGATGCTAGCCCAGGCCAGCAAACATCTTAATTTTATGTGTATTCTCGTAACACATGGGAATTAGAGTTTAATTAACGGGATCAAATCTGTGGTCTCAGTGTGTTCTTCTCAGTGAATATATTATAAAGACTGTCAACATTTTTTGCGATTTTTGTTGATGTATTTCTGTCATCAAACTAAGATTAACTGGTAATGATGATCTTAAAGGGAGACTCACCTGCTGCAGGGAGATGCAGAACTGCTGTGTATTCTGTTTCACCGAGACCTGGCTCTCCCCTGCCACCCCCAACTGTGCCATCCGACCAGAGGGATTTGCGATCCATCGGATGGACCACACGGCGTCTTCAGGCAAGACGAGGGGAGGTGGTGTCTGCCTACTGATCAACACTGCGTGGTGCTGGGACACAGTGGTGCTGACAAGCTCCTGCAGCCCGGACCTGGAACACCTGTCGGTGAAGTGTCGTCCCTACTATCTGCCATGGGAATTCACCTCGGTCATACTGACAGCGGTCTATATTCCCCCCCCCAGGTGGACGTGGAGTGTGCTCTGAACATACTGTATAACAAGATCAGTGAACTTGAGACCAGGTATCCGGAGGCTTTGCTCATTACAGCCGGGGACTTTAACCAGGTCAACCTCAGAAAGACGCTGCTAAAGTTATACCAACATGTCTCCTGCCCCACTAGAGGCCCGAATATACTTGACTACTGCTACACAGCAGTCAAGGATGCCTACCGTTCCGTCCCACGACTTCACTTCGGAAAATCGGACCATCAGGCCGTACTCCTCCTCCCGGCTTGCAAACAGAAACTGAAGCGGGAGGTCATGGTGTCAAAAGTAGTGTCACATTGGATGGAGGAAACGGATGAGGTCCTCCGTGACTGCTTTGAATCGGTGGACTGGTTAGTATTCAAGGACTCGGCAGCTAACCTCGATGAGTATGCCTCAGCTGTCACGGACTTTATTTGGAAATGCGCGGAGGGCTGTGTGTCTCGCAAGACAGTCCGGGTATTCCCTAACCGGAAACCTTGGATGAATTATGAGGTCAAGTCCCTTTTAAAGGCTAGAACTGCGGCTTTTAGGTCTGGGAATACCAGTCGCTACACGGAATCCAGGTGTGAACTCCGGAAAGCCATCAAGGGCGCCAAGAGGCAATATCGAGCCAAGTTGGAAGCCCAGGCTAACCAGAGGGATGCCAGTAGATTATGGCAGGGTCTAAATGAGATCACTGGGTGCAAAGAAAAGGCTGGGAATATCAATAACTGTGGCGCTTCTCTTCCTGACGAACTTAACGTATTCTACGCAAGATTTGAACAGAAGTGGAGCATCCCGCTCCCTCCGGATGAACTGGACCTGGTGGCATCGAGATTCATCTTCACTGGGGAGGACGTTAGAAGGGCCTTCCTGAAGATAAATCCAAGGAAGGCGACGGGCCCAGATTGCGTCCGGGACGGGTTCTCCGGGCCTGTGCAAGCGAGCTAGCTGGAGTGTTTGCTGACATCTTCAACTGCTGCTTGCTTCAGTCTAAGATCCCCTCGTGTTTTAAGAAGGCCATGATAATCCCAGTGTGGAAGAAGAGCAAGGTGGCATGCCTGAATGACTATCGACCTGTGGCTCTGACATCAATTGCTATGAAGTGCTTCCAGAGAGTGGTTATGGCACACATCAACCACAGCCTACCGGTCAACCGCGACGCTTTGCAATTCGCCTACTGGAGCAACAGGTCAACGGCAGATGCCATCTCCCTGGCCTTACATTCCTCCTTAGAACACCTGGAGAATAAAGATGCATACATTAACTACAGCTCTGCCTTTAATACCATCATTCCAAATAAACTGATTCCTAAGCTCCGGAACCTGGGCCTTAGGACTCAGATCTGCAGCTGGATCTTCAACTTCTTCACAGACAGGACCCAGGCTGTAAAAATAGGGGACAAGCTCTCCTCTACAATCACTCTGAGCACCGGTGCCCCACAAGGCTGTGTACTGAGCCCCCTGCTGTACTCACTGTACACCCATGATTGTGTAGCCAAGTGTGCATCAAACTTGATATATAAGTTTGCTGATGACACAACAATTGTAGGCCATATCTCGGGTAATGATGAGTTTGAGTACAGAGAGGAAATTAAGGACCTGGTGGCTTGGTGCTGTTACGTACCCCATAACTGGGTTGCCAAACCAGCAGAAATGGATCACTCAGTTGGAGTCTGGAGTACTAGAACTAAGAAAGTTTTATTAAAGAAACAAGCAACACATTAATCGAAAGGATAATAAATGCAACAGTTCAGCGATGATAAACGCACATGTGCACAGAATTAAGATAACAGCATCAATCAAGCTCTATCGTTATCTAGGGGTAAATGACCAATTTCAAAATGACTCAAAGTTCAGTCCAGTTAGTAGTTCAGTTCGCAGTAATCGTTGCCATGGCGATGGACAAGGTGGGGGAAGAGAGACATAGAATAGGAACAACTGATCATTCAGAACGGCTTCACTCACAGACCAGCGAGATGGCTCACAAACAGCATTTGGGCGGGTCCTTGGTGATGTCACCTGAGGTCACCGACTGTGACCCCTCCTCCAGATGCGGTCGATCCTCTGCAGTGAACCCAGCACCCAGGCAAGGGCGGACACACACCGGGTTCCCGCTGATCGTACCTTTCCACCCTTGTCGTTGTCTGGCACTTCTCACCCACTCGTGAGAGGCGCACCGCTTCCAGGGTCTCGTTACCTCGGGTGGCGTGTGTGTCTGTCTTAGCGAACCTGTCCCTTTTTATCCCCCTGCTGGGGTATCGCCTGTCCATCACTTCAAACAGTTCAGGGTTCAAAGGGGGGAGCCGCTCCAGACAGCTCTTCCTCCCACATCCCTTCATTACACATCTCCAGACGCTGCTCCATTGTTCCTTATCTCTCCTTCCCCTGAGGGCAGGTGGCAGACCAACTGCTGATGCCACTGATGCTAGCCCAGGCCAGCAAACATCTTAATTTTATGTGTATTCTCGTAACAGTGCGAAGACAATAACTTATCCCTCAACGTCAGCAAGACGAAGGAATTGGTTGTTGACTTCAGAAGGAGTAGTGGACCGCACGACCCAATTTACATCAGTGGTGCGTAAGTGGAATAGGTCAAAAGCTTTAAGTTCCTCAGGGTCAATATCACAAATGCCCTGACTTGGTCCAACCAAGCAGAGTTCACTGCCAAGAAGGCCCACCAGTGCCTTTACTTGCTGAGAAAACTAAAGAAATTTGGCCTGTCCCCTAAAACCCTCACTAATTTTTATAGATGCACTGTAGAAAGCATTCTTTTAGGGTGCATCACAACCTGGTATGGAAGTTGTTCTGTCCAAGACTGAAAGAAGCTGCAGAAGATCATGAACATGGCGCAGCACATCACACAAACCAATCTTCTGTTCTTGGACTCACTTTACACTGCACACTGTCGGAGCAGGGCTGCCAGGATAATCAAGGACACAACCCACCCAGCCAACACACTTTTCGTCCCTCTTCCCTCCGGGAGAAGGCTCAGGAGCTTGAAGACTCGTACGGCCAGATTTGGGAACAGCTTCTTTCCAACTGTGATAAGACTGCTGAACGGATCCTGACCCAGATCTGGGCTGTACCCTCCAAATATCTGGATCTACCTCTCGGTTTTTTTGCACTACCTTACTTTCCATTTTTCTATTTTCTATTTATGATTTATAATTTAATTTTTTAAATATTTACTAATATTTACTATTTTTAATATTTAATATTTGTAATCCAGGGAGCGGGAAGCACAGAATCAAATATCACTGTGATGATTGTACATTCTACTATCAATTGTTTGGCGACTATAAAGTATGAAGTATAACGTGGTCAAATCTGTCTCAGCATAAGATTTTTCACTCTCCCTTGCTTAAAGATGAATGAATGAATAGTCACTTGTCTGCAAGGTTCAGAGAAAACTCCATCACAATTTCAGAAAATACAATTTCAACTTCACTATATGCATTGCCAAATCCAGAGGACACTTTGCTTTTCACAGAAGATACACCAATTATGTTTTATCCTACACTACTCTGCAAAAGTCTTAAGCACATATACAGAGCCTATAAAAAGAATTCCCCCCCCCCCACCCCTGGGAGTTTTCATGTTTTATTGTTTTACAACATTGAATCATGATGGATTTAATTTGGCTATGTTTTTTGACACTGATGAACAGAAAAAGACTCTTTTGTGTCAAAGTGAAAACAGGTCACTACAAAGTGATCTAAATTAATTATAAATATAAAACAAAATAATTGATTGCATGAGTATTCACCTGCTTTAATATGACACACCAAATAATCACTGGTGCAGCCAAATGGTTTTAAAAGTCACATAATTAGTTAAGGTATCCTAGCTATATATAAACCTGTGTGCAGTTAAGGTGTTTCAATTGATTGTAGTAAAAATACACCCGTCTCTGGAAGGTCCAGCTGCTGGTGAGACAGTATCCTGGCAAAAACTATGCCATGAAGACAAAGAACACTCCAAGCAACTCTGCAAAAAGATTATTGTAAAGCATAAGTCAGGAGATGGATACAAGAAAATTTCCAAGACATGGAATATTCCTTGGAGTACAGTTAAGTTAATCATCAAAAAATGGAAAGAATATGGCACAGCTGTAAATTTGCCTAGAGCAGGCCGTCCTCAAAAACTGAGTGACTATGCAAGAAGGGGACTAGTGAGGGAGGTCACCAAGGGACCTATGACAACTCTGGAGGAGTTACAGGCTGAGATGGGAGAGACTGTGCATACAACTGTTGCCCAGGTACTTCATCAATCGCAGTTTTATGGGAAAGCAAACCAATCTTCCGTCCGTGGACTCACTTTACACCGCATGCTGTCGGAGCAGCGCTGCCAGGATAATCAAGGACACGACCCACCCAGCCAACAGACTTTTCGTCCCTCTTTCCTCCAGGAGCTTGAAGACTGGTACGGCCAGATTTGGGAACAGCTTCTTTCCAACTGTGATAAGACTGCTGAACGGATCCTGACCCAGATCTGGGCTGTATCCTCCAAATATCCGGACCTACCTCTCGTTTTTTTTTGCACTACTTTACTTCCTATTTTTCTATTTTCTATTTATGATTTATAATTTAAATTTTTAATATTTACTAATTTAAACTTTTTAATATCTTTAATATTTAATATTTGTGGTCCAGGGAGTGTGAAGCGCAGAATCAAATATCGCTGTGATGATTGTATGTCCTAGTACCAATTGTTTGACGACAATAAAGTATAAAGTAAAGTGGCAAAGAGAAAGCCACTGTTGAAAAAAAATTCACAGGAAATCTTGGCTGGAGTTTGCTAGAAGGCATGTGGGAGACTGAAGTCAGCTGGAAGAAGGTGCTATGGTCAGATGAAACCAAAATTGGGCTTTCTAGTTACCAGACTAAAACCTTTGTTTGTGTAAGTCAAACACTGCACATCATCATATACACACCATCCCTACTGTGAAACATGGTGGTGGCTGCATCATGCTGTGGGGATGCTTCACGGGAAGGCTTGTAAAGGTAGAGGGTAAAATGAATGCAGCAAAATACAGGGGAATCCCAGAGGAAAACCTGATGTAGTCTGCAAAAGAACTGTGACTTGGAAGAAGATATGTTTTCCAGCAAGACAATGACCCCAAGCGTAAAGCCAAAGTTACACAGGAATGCCTTAAATCAACAGAAGTTAATGTCCTGGAGTGGCCAAGTCGGACTCTAGACCTCAATCCAATTGAGAATTTGTGGCTGGACTTGAAAAGGGCTGTTCAGTCATAATCCCCATACAATCTGACAGAGCTTGAGCGGTTTTGTAAAGGCAAATGGAGAAAAATTTCAGTGTCCAGATGTGCAAAGCTGGTCAAGACCTATCCACGCAAACTCGAGGCTGTAATTGCTGCCAAAGGTGCCTCTACTAAATACTGACTTGAAAGGGCAGAATAATTATGTAATCAATTATTTTGTGTTTAATCATTGTAATAAATTTAGATCAATTTGTCGACATTTGTTTTCACTTTGTCGTGAAAGAGTCTTTTCTGTTGACTAGTGTCAAAAAAGCCAAATTAAATCCACTGTGATTCATAAGACCATAAGATTTAGGAGCAGAAGCAGGCCATTCAGCTTATCAAGTCTGCCCTACCATTCAATCATGGGCTGATCCACTTCATCCAGTCATCCCCACTCACCTGCTTTCACCCCATACCCTTTGATGCCCGGGCTAATCAAGAACCTGTCTATCTCTGCCTTAAATACACCTAATGACTTGGCCTCCACGGCCACTCGTGGCAACAAATTCCACAGATTTACCACCCTCTGACTAAAATGCTGTAAAACAATAAGACATGAAAACTTTCAAGGGTGGTGAATACTTCTTATAGGCACTCCATGTAGCTAGGGTGCCTAAGACTTTTGCAAAGTGCTGTATTTGTCAGCGTTGAGCAAGTTTGTAAATCTGGCAGGAGCAAAGGAAGTTGGGAACAGTAAAGGTGAAGCACTGCAGGAGGGGTGTGGGACTGCTGCAGGGAAGCATGGACAGAGACTGGAGGTGGCACAGGCGGAGAGACACCAGGCAAGATCATGTGATTCCAAACAATTGGTTATAGATCTTTACAGAATATCTCTGGTGCTTCCCACTCTCGTCCATTTTCCCAACCATGATTCCCCTCTCCCTGCCCCCTTCCCACTCACAGTCCATAATAGAGACCCATATCAGAATCAGGTTTATGAACACTTAAACATACATCATGAAATTTATTTTTTTGCAGTACAGTACAGTGCAATACATAAAATTACTACAACACTGTGCAAAAGTCTCAGGCACCCTAGCTATTTATATGTGCCCTCGACTTTTGCACACTCTGTACATACATCTAACTTTGAACAGTGTTTATGTTTTGGAGCACTGTAAACAAATAGATCCTTGGAGTACAGTAGAGACTGATGGTGATGACCCACATCTATATCAGGTAGGTTACATTGCCTTGTCAAATAGCGGAGTCAGTAAAGGTCCAGAAAAGGGCCTTAATCAACATATTTGACCTCAATTTCCTGGTATGCCGTAATGGGTAAATTCTCAAGAAGTTGAATTAAAAGAATCACTTGTCGAGTTATTCTCTTTTTGTATATAAAAGCCAGCTTCAAGCATGCTGTCTGAGTTTACTGGGGAAAAAAAAACTAATTTCACCAGACATAAATATGTCAACTCCAGCTTCAGCTCGTCAGAGTCCTCTGTCCTGGGCCAGTCTTTCAGGTGGTCCCCAGGTGTAGCTCACCTTGGTGTATCATTCCAGGGATAATGTCTTTGGAGCTTCTATTAACATTCCTGTAGCACTGATTGTTTTTTAACGGGATATGGGTTCCAGCCCCATGTGCAACCCTCTTCCTTTCACAGCTGGGCTTGTGACCATCCATGGCAAATTTTGTTTAACATTAAGTCTATATTAATTGCTCTTGGTGTATGGGGTGTCCAGGGAGGGGTAGAACCTCTGGTGAAGAGGCTTGTCCTGTCCATTCAGGGGCAGCTCACTCACCTTTGGTCCCCACCAGATACTCAGCTCTCAGCCGTGGCTCCAAGTAGCTGTTTGCACACACCCTGGTACACTGCTTCGACTGGCAAGCTAAGCCAGGATAAGGGTAGCTGGCGGCCTCATACCCAACGAGTTGGGGACATGCTCCAGCTGACTGGGCAGATGAGATCTACATTGAGATCCAACGGTCAGGAAAGTGGTACTGTAATGCTCCATGGAGAGCAAAGGTATAGGAGAAGTCATGGTCATCTGCAACTAGGTAGCCCCCGGTTTGTGATGCTTGTTCATACCAGTGGACTTTGAATTCTGAGGTCAAGAGAGTGGAACTGTTCCAGTGCAATGGCTTTTTCACTTTTAAAAACTCTCCCCCCAGAGGTTTCCTGTCATTTTTGGACATGATGGACAACCACCATAGTGTACCTAAAATATGGGGATGCTGATATAGTGGATAAATTAGTGGATATAATGTATTGTTTTAGATTAGTTAAATGATCACCAATTTTTTCTTTTCCAATTCTGATAAAGGATCTTCAACCTAAACCATCAACTCTTTTCCTTTCCACGGGTGCTCCTGAGCTGCAGAGTGTTTCTAGCATTTTTTGTTTTTATTTCAGGTTTTCAGTAGCTGCAGTTTATTAATTTCCATCTGGTTTTTCATTTTCCTTCTGATAAGGAACTCTACCATCTTTATCATATCTGGCCTATATGTTATTCCAGACTTACAAAGTAGTGGTTGATTCTGAACAACACTCTGAAATAACCTGGCAATACATTTAATTGTATGAAATCTGCTTTGTCTACAGTTATGTGCAAAAGTCTTAGGCATATATAGCTAGGGTGCCTAAAACCTTTACACAGTACTGTATATTATGTCTTTCCAGTTAGCAAATAATACTTAATACTACTGAGCTAATGCAAAGCTATGCACTCTTACTTGATTCACAACCACCTTCCTACTTTAACCAATATTTAGTACAATGCAGAAGTCTTGAGCATCCTGGCTATAATAATGTGTGCTAGACTTCTGCACAGTATCCATCCTGAACTGGATTGAGACAGAATAATTGCTTGCAGACCAGGTGAACCTGCAATGTTCTCATTAACATTTGGGATGGTTGCCTATAGTCTTGTTGAGCAACATCCTTTGTTTATCTGGTGTGACTCCAAATATGTGAAGTATTCTGTACACAATTGCTGGGTTGGTCCTACCCTACTGGCAAGCAACCTGCCCTCTTGTTTATCACCTGTCCACCTCCCTCATGAATTCATGCTCCATGGTTAACATCACATAGACAAAACACTGGAGGTAGTAAGGGCACAAAATATTCTCTGGATCAGCAATATCACTGTCCATCACCAAGAATGGCTGAGCAGCACCACCAATGCCCAACTGGCTGAATCCTGAAGGCCAGACTGGGATTGTTGCAGGTGGTGAAAGCATCAACTCCTGTGGTAATTCTAGTTGACTTTGTTCTCAAAATCATTTTCAGATATAACCAAAGCTGATGGTACAATGACAGATGATATTTCTTAAAGATAAGTGATGTAACCCTCTCACTGGGCTCGTATACAAACCTGGCTTGTTAGCAAATGCTGCTGACAGCCACGTGACTCAGTAGTGAGAAGGTCACCTTTCATGAACAATACACGTCTAGGGTCGGTATGATTTGGGGTTCAACCAAACAGAAATGTTGTGATGTTCCAATTAAAGAAACCTTGATTTGAGTGAATACTGTGTAAATACTACCTGTACACAATTTTTGGTCGGCAAGAAATAACAGATTATACACTGCACAAAATTGTAAACAAAGTATATTTACCAATTTCAGCTTTCTCAGTCATTAAAAGAAAGAAGAGGAAAAAAGGGCCCATTATAGTTAAACCAGTCTAAATGTGCACATGACTGTTGAAACTCATCTCTTCCAAAAGCTAGATATAACTGTTACTTATGTTGCGCAAAAGCACCTGCCACAGTCTGAATTTCCCTTGAAGTCTATCTCGAACAACCTGGTTCTCCCTCCCTTTGTCCCTTCCTTCTTGGAGCCATTCATTTGCACAAAGCACTTCTTGCAGCGGGGACTCTCCTTCCAATGGCATTCTACTGCTTCTTCCCTTCTGTCTCACTCCACAGCTCCCCCGAAAAGACCCCAAACCTGTCCGTCACAAATCTCTTTCCATCCTGCTCTCTCTAGTACCTTCTCCAGATCCCACTATCCTGATTGGCTGACACAGCATTCTTAAGTTGAACAACAGGGCTTCCCATCTTTAGCCAAAACCAAAATGTTCTACCAGCAGGACACACCGCTTTTGCAGATAACTGCTAAAGTGAAATACCTACAACATAGCAGTACAACTCTTAACCAGTGATTACATAATTGTTTTTGTTTTATCTTCCCATGGAGTCGTGTTGTGTGGCACTATCATTAAGCTAGACATGATAGTTTCAACCTGACTTGTTGGCTAAAAGTTGGGCAATCACCAGGAGGTTTGGGCCACCGGCAGCAACAAGAAGATATATTCTACTGCACTATGCAACCTCATAGCCCATCACATTTTCCCTCTATTATTATAAAAATATAATTATCAAACAGGTTCCATGACGAGTGTCTGAAGGGCATGCTTGGAGCAGCACCAACTGTATCTAAAAATGAGATGGTAACTTGCTGATTGCCAATATATGATTCCATGTAGCATGTTGTTTTGCTGTTTAGCATACAAACAGCTGTGATCCCACAATTGATGGATCACGTCAAAGTTCTGCATTCCTGCCTTATCCAGGAATGGTGGTGAATGATTAGTTAAATTTCAGGAGGAAGACGCTCCTCAAATTTTTAAACCTTGATATCAGCTGAGCCCAGAATGAGTGCTAAGGCAAGACGAAAGCATTCTCAATCATCTGAAATGAGAAATCCTAAATGACTGCTCTACCTTGGCATCCACCTGAAATTATGCTTTTCCTATGTGATGTTAAAAAATAACTAACAAAACCAATGCAGCAAGGCTATGTAACCAAAGAGCATCCTGGTTGTCATGCTGAAAATTTGTCTTCCAAAAGCCACTGCATCTTTATCCTAACTGGTGTAGCACTGTTACAAGACTGGCATTTGTTCCTAATACTAGGAAATGGCCATTCATAAAAAGCAAAATAAATTTAATTTCTGCCTCTTGGTTCTACGGACAACCATCAATAAAGCAGTGGAAGATAATGGCAGGCAGTACTATAAAAAAGCACTTAATAAATAACTGATCATCAGTGGTTAGTTTCACAGGGATCACCAACACCAAACCTCACTAAGGCATTGAACCAAGCATAAAAAAAGAAGTGAATTTCAGAGGCACCATTTGAATGAGGGAGGCAGTAAAGCCGGTCATCATAAATTAAGATTAATATTTTCTCTGGCTGGCGTTATAACTTGCATGGATAAATATAGTTAGGATGTTGGAGGCCCCAGAACGCCACTGCAGCAGCTGTTCAGGACAGTGCCTGAGGCCTAATCATCTTCAGCTGCTTTGTCAATGAGCTTGTTTCAGTGATAAGATCACACATGTGGGTTGTTTGCTGGTAATTGCTCAAAGCTTAAACCTATTTGCAACTTTAAAAAAAATACCTGCTTGTGCAATCTCCAGGTAGTCTCAGGCAAATAAGCTCTGACAACAGTTAAAAACCTGACATCATCTGGGACAAAGCAGGCCACTTGTTTAGCACCTAATTTGCTATTCATACCACTAGTGCTGTGTACTGCATTATCTATAGAAAAGCCTAGAATAACTCACTTAGTTTATTTAGTGAACTGAAGAAATACTTCAAAAAACTGGAGTTCTAGAACATAGAACATAGAATAGTACAGCACAGTACAGGCCCTTTGGCCCACAATGTTGTGCCAACCCTCAAACCCTGCCTCCCAAATAACCCCCCACCTTAAATTCCTCCATATACCCATCTAGCAGTCTCTTAAACTTCACTAGTGTATCTGCCTCCACCACTGACTCAGGCAGTGCATTTCACGCACCAACCACTCTCTGAGTAAAAAACCTTCCTCTAATATCCCCCTTGAACTTCCCACCCCTTACCTTAAAGCCATGTCCTCTTGTATTGAGCAGTGGTGCCCTGGGGAAGAGGCGCTGGCTATCCACCCTATCTATTCCTCTTAATACCTTGTATACCTCTATCATGTCTCCTCTCATCCTCCTCTCCAAAGAGTAAAGCCCTAGCTCCCTTAATCTCTGATCATATTCCATACTCTAAACCAGGCAGCATCCTGGTAAATCTCCTCTGTACTCTTTCCAATGCTTCCACATCCTTCCTATAGTGAGGCGACCAGAACTGGACACAGTACTCCAAGTGTGACCTAACCAGAGTTTTATAGAGCTGCATCATTACCTCGTGATTCTTAAACTCTATCCCTCGACTTATGAAAGCTAACACCCCATAAGCTTTCTTAACTACCCTATCTACCTGTGAGGCAACTTTCAGGGATCTGTGGACATGTACCCCCAGATCCCTCTGCTCCTCCACACTACCAAGTATCCTGCCATTTACTTTGTACTCTGCCTTGGAGTTTGTCCTTCCAAAGTGTACCACCTCACACTTCTCCGGGTTGAACTCCATCTGTCACTTCTCAGCTCACTTCTGCAACCTATCAATGTCTCTCTGCAATCTTCGACAATCCTCTACACTATCTACAACACCACCAACCTTCTCTTCACCAGAAAGAGAGGAGAAAGGAATTGGGTCCTTTTATGATAAGGAAGGAAAAATTCATTTTTAAATCTAAAATTTGTCAATGTTATGAAGTTTTGAATGGGCAAATAGTCATTTTATTAGTTAAGACTATGTATTATCACCAGATGAAGAATGTTATATAAAAACAAAGTCCTTTGACTGACATTTTTCAGCATACACGAGGAAATCTACAAACGCTGGAAATTCAAGCAACACACACAAAATGCTGGTGGAACGCAGCAGGCCAGACAGCATCCATAGGTAGAAGCAGGGTTGACGTTTCAGGCCAAGACCCTTCGTCAGGACTAACTGAAAGAAGAGATAGTAAGAGATTTAAAAGTGGGAGGGGGAGGGGGAGATCCGAAATCATAGGAGAACACAGGAGGGGGAGGGATGAAGCTAAGAGCCGGAAAGTTGATTGGCAAAAGGGATACAAGGCTGGAGAAGGGAGAGGATCATGGGACGGGAAACCTAGGGAGAAAGAAAGGGGGAGGGGAGCCCAGAGGAAGACGGAGAGCAGGCAAGGAGTTACTGTGAGAGGGACTGAGAGAGAAAAAAGAGAGAGAGGAAAAAAGGGGAAATGAATAAATAAACAAACAAACAAACAAATAAATAAACAAATAAATAAGGGATGGGGTAAGAAGGGGAGGAGGGGCATTAACGGAAGTTAGAGAAGTTAATGTTCATGCCCTCAGGTTGGAGGCTATCCAGACAGAATATAAGGTGTTGTTCCTCTAACCTGAGTGTGGCTTCATCTGTACAGTAGAGGAGGCCGTGGATAGACATATCAGAATGGGAATGGGACGTGGAATTAAAATGTGTGGCCACTGGGAGATCCCGCTTTCTCTGGCGGACACAGCGTAGATGTTCAGCAAAATGATCTTCCAGTCTGCGTCGGGTCTCACCAAAATATAGAAGGCCACACTGGGAGCACTGGATGCAGTATATCACCCCAGCCGACTCACAGGTGAAGTGTCGCCTCACCTGGAAGGACTGTCTGGGGCCCTGAATGGTGGTGAGGGAGGAAGTGTAAGGGCATGTGTAGCACTTGTTCCACTTACAAGGATAAGTGCCGGGAGGGAGATTGGTGGGAAGGGATGGAGAGGACGAATGGACAAGGGAGTCACGTAAGGAGCGATCCCTGCAGAAAGCAGAAGGGGGAGGGAGGGAAGGAAATAACGTGCTTGGTGGTGGGATCCTGTTGGGGGTGGTGGAAGTTATGGAGAATTATATGTTGGACCCGGAGGCTGGTGGGGTGGTAGGTGAGGACAAGGAGAACCCTATTCCTAGTGGGGTGGCAGGAGGATGGAGTGAGAGCAGATGTGCATGAAATGGAAGAGATGTGTTTGAGAGCAGAGTTGATGGTGGAGGAAGGGAAGCCCCTTTCTTTAAAAAAGGAGGACATCTCCCTCGTCCTGGAATGAAAAGCCTCATCCTGAGAGCAGATGCGGCGGAGACGGAGGAATTGCGAGAAGGGGATGGCATTTTTGCAAAAGACAGGGTGGGAAGGGGAATAGTCCAGGTAGCTGTGAGAAGTCCATAGGCTTATAGTAGACATATATTTTCAGCATATATGTTTTTATTATTTTAAATGTACCATTTTCATAGAGAACCATGCAACATAATATTAATAGGAAATAAAATTAGAAAGATACATGACAAAGGGGAGCAAAATCAGACATTTGCATTCGAGGAGTCAGTGCTGATTCCAATTGAGGAATCCTGTCGGTGCTAGTTATTGCATATTTGATGTTGTGTATTCCCACATTCACCCCTTATCATCAGAGTTTATAGACGAGTTTCATGACTTATTCTCCTGGCAAAGGGTGCAGGATATGCTTGTTATGTAGAATTAAGAAGCTACAAAAGGACACAGCTGAAAGCTGTAATGTGAGTGGATTGAACGTGCTGAGACTTTTGAATTGAAGCTGTCAGAACAACAGTGCTGTTGGCAACAGACAGATAATTACATAGAAATTAGTCCTGTTGAGAACTCTCAATGTATTTTAGAGCTGAGTCACCAGTCTCCAAAACTGATTTTGGCGACTCCATGCGACTTCGTTGCATATTTAACCCTACCAACCAAAGTTGAATTTCTGGGCATAGATGCAAAAGGCCGACCGTGCAAGGCAGCAGAAATGAGTGTCAAACTATCCATAAGGTGAAGTGAAGGTTGATCAGTTTGATCTGATCCATAGGGTCACAGAGCGGTATGGTATGGAAACGGGCCCCTTGATTCACCAAATCGGAGAACTTCCCATTTACAGTTATCCCATACCCGTCCCATTCTCCCCACCTTCTCAAACCTTATACAGTACAGTATATCCATCCATGTATAAATCCCAAACAACTGGAATATTTAGTATTAATTAACAGAAGAACCACTGATTTTTGTTATAGTTCGGAACAAAAGCCAATGCACACTGAAGCCTGATCTCCACTTTCAGTCTCGGAGCTGGCTGGGATTGGTCACTATGCACTCGCCAGAATCTTCCCCGATAAAGGCTGCTGACGTGCCCTTTCTCTATCCAGCAGTAAGAGTGTCGATCTGTTCAGCATTGTCATCTTTTTTTTCACCAGCAGGACCAGATAGATTCTTTTGACCTCACGTGCAGCTGATCTTCTTACACCAGTGACAGTCAGCAAATTATTAGACTCTGAAGACTATTGCAACCAATATAATCTTCTTGTCTGGCATATCTGCACATGGACTTCAATCATGAACAGAGACCCTGTTCATTTTTTCGTTCTAATCATAGGCACTGCAGCATTTGAAAGGTCAAAATATTTGATTGCTGTACCTTTGGACTTTGTTAGAATCTCATGTCTGGTTGAAAACAAATTCACTGTCAACATAATTGAGTCACTACTTAATGAAGCTATTGACAGACTCATGCAAACTAAATAAGTAACTTTTTGCTGCTGTGAAGTTGAACATAAAGCAGCAAGTAGTAATCACAAATAATTGATTTCTGCAAGCAACATATTAAAACCACTGTTAATGGCATTTATCAGTAACAATTTTTTGGATTACTAATTAATTGAGCAAATAAAATTGATGCGAGAATTTTATAATCCACCAGAGGGCAGCATGTACCTGGCATTTCTAACCTGGCACTCGGAACAGAAGGAGATTCCAAATTGATTTTAGTCATTTCTACAAATTCACGAAATTCATCTCTAAGTATATTTCCATAGTTAAATGGGATCTTCTGATAGCTTACCTGCTACCTTAGGATAAATTTTAAATGCTAAGTATAGGATAGGAAATAGGTCAGTCACTTTGTCAATCACACTCAGCCACATTTGAAGGGATTTCATCTGCAGTTTTAATTTTTAAGTCTCCCAGACCACTTTATTTCCCTGAATTTCTGCTTCATTTGTCCATGGTGGGTCAGCTTCTTGTGCTGAAAATGATTTATTCAGCAATTTAATGGAAGCATACCATAAGAAATTAATTTAATGGTAAGATCTAAACTAATTACAATATTTTAATTAAAAACTAAATAAGAGAGCCAGTCTGTGTTGCTAAAGCTTTTTGGCACAGTGCAGAATGTTTCCACAAAATTTTAGTAAATTTCTTCCCTGGAATTGGAATGTGAAGCAAGCACCCTAAAGAAAATCTGATCAGAATTTTGTAATAATAACTCCCTTTTTTAGATATGCATTTGCAGAGTGTCATGATTATGTAAACAAACCCTTACATTGCTCATTCACCTGTTATACTATACTCCCATTTACCATTTTCACTGTAAAGTATTGCTATTTTAGATATTATGGTAGAAAATAAATTTTATTTACTGTGGCAAACTATTGACAATTTTGAGAGTTAATGTCTTCCTGCTTCTAATTTGAGCCCAGATTGGTTCAGATATTATTCTCAGGTTCATTTAAGAATGGGATTTTTATATGCAAAAGAGATGCCTAATCCTTTAGCTATCAAATAGCTAAGCATGCTAATAAAACTGGCAAGTTAAAACAAAGAGAAACTGTTCTTCAGGGATGTGGAACACTGGTAAAGAAGTACTTATTGGCCATTCCTAGTTGCCCAGGGTTAGCTCTGCCTGATTATGTAGGGAAAAGGGGCCTTTCCTTGACAGACCTCAGTGAAGCCGACAGATCAGCTTTTTACCACTCAGTGACTTTTGCTGTCTGTTACTGTATATCAGCAGACTGATAGAGCTCAATTTCACAAGTCAACGTAGGTAAAGTCTGTAGTGTATTTAATATTTCAGTAATAAAATTAAAATTTAATATGAGTAATATTGTAAATATATTGTTTGGTTAGGCATTCTTTGTTTACACAATTCATTATGGGTTACAGTATACGTGAGAAGTATGTGAATGGCATACATCATTACACCACCATTATTAGTTTCTGGAGTTAGCAAACATAACATTGGTGATGAGGAAGTTTTAAAATGAGTCTGAGATAACTAACTACCTTTGAAGCAGAAAACGAATGAAATTCATGGGTTCATAAACAGTGAGTACCAGGTGATGATGATGATAATAATAATAATAAATCAATAAATTAGAAGAAATGGCTGGCTACATTGGAAAGATAAACACGTTTGACTGCACAACAGATAACTGGACAATGTATGCTGAATGAATTGAGCAGTATTTTGAAGCGAATGAAATAGCCAATGAAAAACGCGTGCCAATGTTACTGGGTGCAATAGGTAGCAAAGCATACAGCTTGCTTAGAAGTTTAACTGCTCCAGCTAAACCAGCCGAAATTAGTTTTGCTGATTTTGTGAACGTAATGCAGGAATATTTAGAACTGAAATTATTGCTGATTGAAGAATACTTTAGGTTTCATAAGCAGCATCAAAAGGAAGGGCAGTCCATTTCAGCTTATGTGGCTGAATTGACCAAGTTGTCCAAACATTATCAGTTTAGTGATGGGCTTAATGATGCGCTGAGAGATTGTTTAGTTTCTGGAATCTTACAAAAAATATTCAAAAGTAGCTCCTAACTGAAGCACAACTCGCATTTAAAAAAGCAGTTGAAATCACAGTATCAACAGAAACAGCAGCCAGAGACACAACTGAGTTGCCGTCTGGAATGAAAGTGAGGCGTGAACAAAATTGCAACATCTGAGCAGAAACCTGCCTGACCAAACAAATTGTATTACTGTTTTGGCAGGGCTCACATACACCAGACCAATGCAAGTTTAAAGGTGAAACTTGCAGAAAATGCAACAAAGTAGGACACACGCAAATATAAGTGAACTGTACCGAGAAGAGAAAAAGTTAAAAAGTCAAGTTCCAGTTTCAGAAAGAGCACTAATCTGTAGGCTGTTAATGAAAAGTCTTATAAAAGTTAGAGTTACATACGACTAAGTAGCTTTGAGAATTAAATATGAAAACTAACAAGAGACAAGCAATATGGCTTATACTCAAGTTTTACAATGCCCATCCGGTTCCCTATATCATCTGTGATAAAGTAGCCATTGAGCTAGATTGCATAGAGGCTGAAGGAATTCATTCCAAGGTTGGGTGGAGCCCATTGGCAACACCAGTGGTCCTAGTAGACAAGATAAATGGGTCTGTCAGTATCTGCGTTAAAGTTAAGGTTACCACCTACCCAAAACTGAAAGTAGATCAATACCCTCTGCAGAGGATAAAGATATCTTTGCAAACCTTTCTGGAAGGAACCACTTCAGCAAAGTGGACTTAGCTGAGGCCTGCCGACAGATTGAGATGGAAGTGTTTCTCACCTTAAAAATTTATAAAGGGCTTTATCACTATAATAGGCTTATTTCAGAAGTAGCATCTACAACTGCGCTCTGGCAGAAAGCCATGGGCAAGGATCTGCAAGGCTGCCCAAGCACTCAGTGTTACCTGGACGACATCATAGTTACTGGTGAGGATGACAAAGAACATCTCGAGAATCTCAATATTGTGTTAAAAAGATTAGAAGATTAAGGGATCAGAGTATGACTCAGCAAGTGTGAATTCTTTAAACCAAGCATCACTTACTCCTGTAACACCACTGATGCACAAGAATTACACAAGTGTGCTGAGAAAATTCAAGCAGCAGTGGATGCCCCATGGCCAAAGGACGTCACAGTTATGGTCCTTTTCAGGATTTGTCAATTGCTTTGACAGGTTCCTGCCAAACCTGGCTACTGTGCTCCATCCCTTGAATTCAATACTACTGATCAGAAAGAAATGGCAAAAGACAAAGCAATATGAGGTGGCTTTCCAAAAAAACAAAAGAAATGGTGACATCTGACACTGTAATCACACATTATGATCCACTTCATCCAGTGAGGCTTGCTTGTGATGCCTCACCTGATGGTATAGGTTCAGTCATCTCACATGTTACGAGTGATGGAAGTGAACGCACCATAGCCTTTACTGCCGCAGAGAAAAATTATGCACAGATTTACAGAGAGGCCTTGAGTCTGGTTTGGGGTGTAAAACATTTCAGCCAGTACTTGTATGGGAAAGGGTTTACCCTCATTACTGATCATCAAACACAAGTGTCCATTTTCAATCCACAGAAGGGTGTTCCACTACCAGCAGCGGCTCGAATGCAGAGATGGGCTCAGTTTCTCGGAGGACACAATTACAAGATCGAATTCAAGAGGACAACTAATCATGGAAATGCTGGTGGATTGTCTTTTTTACCCTTGGAAATGGAAATACGTGAAAACTTTGCAAAGGCGGTCACTCCTCCTGATGTATTCTCCCGAATGCAAATTGAAAATCTCCCTATTAAGGCAGAGATGATCCAAAGGGAAACCAGAAAATACTCACTGTCTCGGGTCTACATGGCAACTCAAAATGGCAGGAATGTGCAGCAGAAATTCCCATTTCTCCCATTTTTATCAGTGCCTGGATGAAGTTGTCCTCAACAGGGGGGCTTATATGGGGATTGAGAGTTGCTGTACCATCCAAGCTGAGAGCTAAAGTGTTGGAAGAGCTACATGCTGGTCATCCTGGCATGGTCAAAACAAATGCATTAGCTCACAGCTTTCCCTGATGGCCTGGAATTGATCATCGGATCGAGCAGCTTGCCATGCACAGTTTGAGATACCAACACATCCAGAAGGTGTCAAGAGTAACTCCTCTCCGCCCCATGGAATGGCCTGCATTGCTCCTGCAGAGGATTCATTTAGATTTTGTCGGTCCTTTCATGGGCACAAATTTCTTGGTAGTAGTGGAATTGTTCTCAATAGCCTCCACTCCAGCCTCACATGCTGTTGGTGTGACGAGAAGCTTCTTCTCAATAACAGGTGTTTCAGAACACTTTGTCAGTGACATTGGACCACAGTTTCTTGTGAAATAGTTTGTCTTCCAGAAAATGAATGGAATAAGACATATTACATCTGCACCGTATCACCCGACGTGGGAGAAAGGTTTGTCCAGAGTCTAAAGATTGCACTGTGAGCAATGTCAGTAGAACACATTACACTGACACTGAATCAGAAACTCACCAAATTCCTCCTTGTGTATCACAATTCAGCACACTCCATAACCAATAACTCACCAGCTATACTGTTCCTGGGTCATCCTTGTGCTCATGCTTGGGCCTCCTCATACCCAATCTCGAAATATTTATTCAGAACAAACAGCTGGGACAAATTGAGGGCTCCTCAAACAAGTGGGTTTGATGCTTCACTCCTGGGTAAACAGTCCTGGCAAGGGACTACAGAGGTAAGCAAAAGTGGGTACTTGGCAAGATTAAGGACAGAACTGGACCATCCTCCTACACTGTGGAGATTGTGTCTGATGTCATCTGGAAACGACACATTGATCAGTTGAGGAGAGCAGAGTCAGTTCTTAGAGAAGAAAAGTAGCTGGAGCTGTCAGAACCACTTCCTACCATCCAGAGTGGCCTACTACAATCACCACAGAGGAAACCCCAGCACCTGAGATTGTTTCACAGCCGCAAGTCTATTCTGCCAAGCAGAATGTCCTCCCACCCCTTGTCAGGAAAGCCATTATCCCACAAGAGTAAGAAATCCTCCACAGTGATTAAATCTTTAGGCTTGAATAGGCTAATTGCCTTGCCTCACCTTGCCTCATGTTACCTCATGTTACCTCACGTTACCTTACCTTACCTTACTGTACCTTGCCTTGCCTTACCTTACCTTGACTTGCCTTACCTTACCTTACCTTACTGTACTTTACCTTACCTTACCTTAAGGTACTTTGCCCTACCTTATCTTACCTTACCTTACTGTACTTTACCTTACCTTGCCTTGCCTTACCTTACCTCACCTCTCCTTACCTTGCCTTACCTTACCTCGCTTCTCCTTACCTTGCCTCTCCTTACCTTGCCTCTCCTTACCTTGCCTTGCCTTGCCTCGCCTTACCTCACATTACCTTGCCTTACATGACCTTGCCTCGCTGTACCTTGCCTTTCCTTACCTTACCTCGCCTCACCTTACCTTGTCTTACCTCAAGTTACCTTGCCTTACCTTATCTTATCTTGCTTTGCCTTTCCTTGCCTTACCTTACCTTGCCTTGCCTTACCTCAAGTTACCTTGCCTTACCTTATCTTACCTTGCCTTACCTTACCTTGCCTTGCCTTACCTCAAGTTACCTTGCCTTACCTTATCTTACCTTTCCTTGCCTTACCTTACCTTGCCTTGCCTTACCTTGCCTTACCGTACCTTACCTCGCCTTACCTTACCTCGCCTTGCCTTGCCTCTCCTTGCCTTGCCTTACCTTATTTTACCTTGCCTTACCTTACCTTGCTTTGCCTTACCTTGCCTTACCTCGCCTCTCCTTACCTTGCCTCGCCTTACCTCACGTTACCTTACCTTACCTTGCCTCTCCTTACCTTGCCTTTCTTTGCCTTGCCTCGCCTTACCTTGCTTTGCCTCGCCTTACCTTACTTTGCCTTGCCTCGCCTTGCCTTACCTTACCTCGCCTCACCTTACCTTGCCTTGCCTTGCCTTGCTTTGCTTCACCTTGCCTCACCTTACCTTAGCTTGCCTTACCTTACCTTGCCTTGCCTTACCTCAAGTTACCTTGCCTTACCTTATCTTACCTTGCCTTGCCTTGCCTCAAGTTACCTTGCCTTACCTTATCTTACCTTGCCTTGCCTTACCTTACCTTGCCTTACCTTACCTTGCCTTGCCTTACCTTGCCTTACCGTACCTTACCTCGCCTTACCTTCCCTTACCTTACCTTGCCTTGCCTCTCCTTGCCTTGCCTTACCTTATTTTACCTTGCCTTACCTTACCTTGCTTTGCCTTACCTTGCCTTACCTCGCCTCTCCTTACCTTGCCTTGCCTTGCCTCGCCTTACCTCACGTTACCTTACCTTACCTTGCCTCTCCTTACCTTGCCTTTCTTTGCCTTGCCTTGCCTTGCCTTGCCTTGCCTCGCCTTACCTTGCTTTGCCTCGCCTTACCTTGCCTCGCCTTACCTTACTTTGCCTTGCCTCACATTGCCTTACCTTACCTCGCCTCACCTTACCTTGCCTTGCCTTGCCTTGCTTTGCTTCACCTTGCCTCACCTTACCTTAGCTTGCCTTGCCTTACCTTGTCTTAACTTACCTACCTTACCTTGTCTTGCTTTGCCTTGTCTCACTGTACCTTGCCTTACCTTACCTTATCCTACCTTGCCTTGTCTCACCATACCTTGCCTTGCCTTGCTTCGCCTTGCCTTGCCTCACCTTGTTTTGCCTTGCCTCACCTTATCTTACCTTGCCTTGACTTGCCTCATTTCTATCGACTCTGTGTTCGTCTCCCAAGTACAGATGCAAAGGATCAATTTAATATCTCCCCCATCTCTTTCATTTCTGTACATAGATTACCACGCTGATTTTCCAGAGGAGCAATTTTGTCCCTTGCTATCCTTTTGCTCTTAATATATCTATAGAATCCCTTAGGATTCCCCTTTATTTTGTCTGTCAAAGCAAGCTCATGCTTTCTTTCGGTCCTTCTGATTAGTTTATTAAGTGTTCTCTTTCATTTCTTATACTCCTCAAGTACCTCATTTGTTCCTACCTGCCTATACCTGCTGTGCACCTCCTTTCCTTTTAAACCAGGGCCTCAATATATTCGAAAACCAAGGATCTCTAAACCTGTTATCCTTGCCTTTTATTCTGACAGGAACACACAAACTCTGTACTCTCAAAATATCACTTTTTCTTTCTTTTTAAATCTTTTTATTGAGTAAGTATACAAAAAAGGTAATCCATATAAACATTAATACAATGTTAAAGTATAATAAAATTCCAAAAGATAACAATACCAAAAAGAAAATACTACAAACAATGTAATTTAAGCATAAGAAACCAAGATAACATAATAGTATACTAGATTTTATATATATCAATGGAAAAAAAAGAAAAAAAAAACCCCCAAAAAAAAACCCACCGTGCAACTAACTAAAAGCAAAGCAAAGCAATGGGCTAACTTGAAACCAAACAGAGTTAAACTTAAAATCACGTCCTCAATCCCGACCTCCATTAAAACAGTGAAAAAAGAACAAGAAGGGTAAATATTACATTAAATGAAAATATCGAATAAAAGGTCCCCAAATCTGTTCAAATTTAAATGAAGAATCATAAAGGTTACTTCTAATTTTCTCCAGATTCAAACATAAAATCGTCTGAGAAAACCAAAAAAAGGTAGTTGGAGCATTAAGCTCTTTCCAATGTTGTAAAATACATCTTTTCGCCATCAAAGTAAGAAATGCAATCATTCTACGGGCTGAAGGGGAAAGATTACTAGAAATTTTAGGTAGTCCAAAGATAGCAGTAATAGGGTGAGGAGAGATATCTATATTTAATACCTTAGAAATAATATTGAAAATATCTCTCCAAAAAGTTTCCAAAGTAGGGCAAGACCAAAACATATGAGTTAAAGAGGCTATCTGCCCTGAACATCTATCACAGAAAGGATTAATATGCGTGTAAAAACGCGCTAACTTATCTTTGGACATATGTGCTCTATGAACCACTTTAAATTGAATTAGGGAATGTTTAGCACAAATAGAGGAAGTATTAACTAATTGTAAAATCTGCCCCCAATCATCCACAGAGATGGTAAGCCCCAATTCCTGTTCCCAATCTACCCTAATCTTATCAAATGGAGCTTTCCTAAGTTTCATAATAATATTATAAATCATAGCCGATGCACCTTTCTGACATGGATTAAGGTTAATTATCGAATCTAAAATATATATAGGAGGAAGCATTGGAAAGGAAGAAAGTATAGTACTTAAGAAATTTCTAACTTGTAAATATCTAAAAAAATGTATTCTTGATAAGTTATATTTATTAGATAATTGTTCAAAAGACATAAGGGAACCATCTAAAAATAAATCCAAAAACCGTAAAATACCCTTAGTCTTCCAAGTTTGAAAAGCGCGATCCGTAAAAGAGGGAGGAAAAAATATGTTACCTAAAATAGGAATCGCTAACCCGAATTGATTAAGATCAAAAAATTTTCTGAATTGAAACCAAATACGCAAAGCATATTTAACGATCGGGTTAGAGACCTGCTTAAGGCGTTTCGAATCAAAGGGAAGAGATGAACCTAAAATAGAACCAAGTGTATAACCCTGAACAGATTGTAATTCCAATGCTACCCATTTAGGAATAGATAGTATGTCCCGGTCAAGTAACCAAAATTTCATATGTCGAATATTAATAGCCCAATAATAAAATCTAAAGTTAGGTAATGCTAAACCTCCATCTCTCTTAGCTTTCTGTAAATGTATTTTACCCAGTCTCGGATTCTTATTCTGCCAAATAAATGAAGAAATTTTAGAGTCGACTTTATCAAAAAAAGATTTAGGAACGAAAATTGGTAATGCCTGAAACACATATAAAAATTTTGGCAAAAAAAACATCTTAACTGCATTAATACGACCAATCAAAGTTAAATATAAGGGAAACCATTTAGATGAAAGTTGAGTAATATGGTCTATTAATGGTAAAAAGTTAGTCTTAAATAAATCTTTATGTTTACAAGTAATTTTAATCCCAAGATATGAAAGGTAATTATTAATCAATTTAAATGGAAATTTATAATATAAGGGAAGATGTTTATTAATCGGAAAAAGTTCACTCTTACTAAGATTTAATTTATAACCTGAGAAAAGACCAAATTGTGCTAATAACTCTAAAACAGCAGGAATAGATCTCTCAGGATTAGAAATATATAAAAGTAAATCATCAGCATAGAGTGATAATTTATGGAACTTTAATCCCCGAGTTATCCCAGTAATATTTGAAGATTCTCGAATAGCAATTGCAAGAGGTTCTAATGCAATATCAAATAATAGGGGACTAAGAGGACAGCCTTGTCGAGTACCACGAAAGAGAGGAAAAAAAGGTGAGTTTAAAGAGTTAGTACGAACCGAGGCTACAGGGGAGTGATATAACAGTTTAATCCAGGATATAAATTTCAAGCTAAAATTAAACATTTCAAGCACCTTAAATAAATAAGGCCATTCTACTCTATCAAAAGCTTTCTCGGCATCTAAAGAAATAACACACTCAGGAACATTTTGTGAGGGAGTATAAACGATATTTAACAATGTACGAATATTATAAAAAGAGTAACGACCTTTAATAAAACCCGTTTGGTCTTCCGAAATAATAGAAGGAAGTACTTTTTCTAGTCTATTTGCTAATAACTTAGAAAAAACTTTAGAATCAACATTTAATAAAGATATTGGTCTATAAGATGCACATTGAGCAGGGTCTTTATCCTTCTTTAGTATTAAAGAAATTGATGCTCTATTAAAAGATTCCGGAAGTTTACCAAGTTTCAAAGAAGCCTCAAAAACCTTATAGAGCCAAGGAATCAATAAAGAAGCAAAACATTTATAAAATTCAACGGTAAACCCATCAGGGCCAGGAGCTTTCCCCAGATTCATAGAAAAAATAACATTCTTAATCTCATCCATTGTAATGGAAGTATCTAATAAAGAAGACATATCCTGTGAAATCTGAGGGAAGTCTAACTTATCTAAAAAATCATTCATATATTTAGAATCTCGAGGAGACTCTGATTGATATAAAGAAGAATAAAAATCACAAAAGGTTTGATTAATCCCCACATGATCCAATATCAATCGATCATTTTGGTTATAAATCTGATTGATTTGAGATTTAACATAATTAGATTTCAATTGATTAGCCAGCAGCTTGCCAATTTTATCACTATGAACATAAAAATCACTTCTTGTTTTCTTTAATTGGTTTACAATCGAGGACGAGAGTAGTAAACTGTGTTCCATTTGAAGTTCAGTTCTTTGTTTGTATAGCTCCTCAGAAGGAGCCATAACATATTTCTTATCAATTTCTTTAATCTTGTCCACAATTGCCATCTCCTCCTGCTTCTGTTTCTTCCTCAAAGCAACGGAATACGAAATAATCTGACCCCGAAGTCGGCTATATCTGATCTTCAAAAATTCGCGCAACAAAGTGAGCTTAAGATGGGGAAAATCGAAGAAACAATTAATGTAATGAAGAAGAAACTTGACTTTTTGACTTTTAAAAACTCTGACTTGGAATCTAGAATGCGACGGCAGAATTTAAGAATGATCGGCGTGAGAGAAGCCGTTGAAGCTAACAACCCCATGAAATATTTCTCTCAACTTTTAAAAGATGCATTCCCTACTGTATTTCCTGACCAACCACCGCTACTGGATCGTGTTCACAGAATCCCATCATACTCGTCTAGGTCAGATAGACCTAGGCATGTTATTTTACGTTTTCATTACTTTCAAGACAAGGAGAGACTGTTTCGATTCGCTCGATCTAAAGGTTTCATTGATTTTTCGGATCTTAAGTTCCGATTCGTGGAAGATTTCAGTAAACCAATCTGGGACCAACGGGTCCGTTACAGATCCGTGATGTCGGAATTCTATAAGATGGATTTAAGACCAGCGCTGCTGTACCCTGCACGTCTAAGGATTCGCATGTTAGATGGAGCCCTTCGTTTTTTTGATTCTCCATCGGATGCCCAGAGTTATCTGGATCAACTTTCATCTTCAACATCTTAATTGCCTTTTTTTAATTTTCTCCGTTGATCGGAGGCTGTGAATTGGTTGGTTTTAACTTTTCTGTGCCCTATTTGGGCAGAAAAGTTTACTTTTGATTTCTTAATATGGCTGCTAAACTTTCTTTTTAACTGCGTCATTTCTTTCTTTTCCCAGGGGATTCTGGGTGGTTACTTCCCTTTTGTCATCTTACGTATTTCCTGTGCGGCCTTAAATTTTGTAGTTTTTTTTTAAATTTTATTCTGTTTTGCTTTTTATAATCACTTTATGTTAATAATCCTATTTTTTTTGTTGCTGTGTCTATTCATGAGTTTGAGGTTTATTGTGGTTTTTTTTAATATATATTTTCCGGCTTTTGTTCTGTTCTGTGTGTATTCTAATTGAGCTAACTTTTTTTTTACTTATTTTTTTACTGTTTTACAATTAGCTGATCCTTTTCATATTTATACCTTTTTTTTAGGGAGCGTATACCGGAAGTCATGGGGGTAGTTTTAGCGCTTGCTTCTTTCTGGCGGGTCTGCTTTAGATTTTGCCTTGGGGTCTTGGGGTGGGGGGTGGTGGGAGGGGCTTCACGTTTTAGTTTGTTTTTCTTTGGGCTATATACATTATTGAAGTACTGGTTGCGTCCTTTTCCCCGGTATCTTTTGTATGTTCTGTTTCCTCTCCGGGTTTGTGGGTCACGCCTATTGTCAATCCTCCTTGTTGTGGGTTGACTTTAGGATTTATGGAGTCTATTATTAATTTTGTCTCCTGGAATACTAATGGTCTTAATCATCCTATTAAAAGAAAAAAAGTTTTTAAAGTGTTCCGGAGACTTAAAGCACAAATTTTATTTTTACAAGAGACCCATGTACGGAGGGGGGACAGACTACGTTTTTTCAAATTCTGGAAGGGACAACAATTTCATTCGAACTCCAATGCTAAGATTCGAGGCGTCTCTATTTTTATAGATTCCTCAGTTACTTTTATACAACAGGATATTATCTCTGATCCGAATGGTAGATTTTTATTGGTTAGTGGTTTACTATTTAATAAAAAAGTAGTTTTGGTTAATGTTTATGCTCCTAATATGGATTGTCCGGAATTTTATAAATCATTGTTTGATCAGTTTCCGAATTTGAACGAGTTTTCATTGATTTGGGGCGGAGATCTTAATACCTGTTTATCTCCAGCTTTGGACCGTTCGGCTCCTTTACGGACTTTACCTAATAAATCTGCAAATTTGATTAATTTTTTCCTTTCTGATTCTGGGTCGACGGACATTTGGCGTTTTCTGCATCCTCAGGAAAAAGATTTTTCCTTTTTTTCACATGTTCATCATTCCTATTCAAGAATTGATTATTTTTTTATTGACTCTCGTCTCATTCCTTCAGTGATTAAATGTGATTATGATTCTATAACCATTTCGGATCATGCTCCACTTAAGCTTTCTATTAAAATTATGGCCAATATACCAAACAATAGACAATGGCGTTTTAATTCGCTGTTGCTTCAGGACTCGGACTTTGTTAATTTTATGAATGAACAGATTGAGCTTTTTTTTACAATTAACCATACAGAAGATATTTCGGTTAACACTCTTTGGGACACTTTTAAAATTTCACTTTTGAAGGCCTCCTACCTACCAAGTACACCTTTGCCAGAAAACAGCCTGTCCCAATCCACACTTGCCTGATCATTTCTGATACTGTCAGAATCGGCTGTTCTCCAATTTAGAACCTCATCCTGAGGACCAGACCTATGCTTTTCCATAACTGCTTTGAAACTAATGGCATTATGGTCACTAGATGCAAAGTGTTCCCCTACACAAATTTCCGTCTCCTGCTCTGTCTCATTCGCTAGTAGGAGATCTGGTATCGCACTCTCTCTAGTTGGGACTTCTATGCACTGATTTAGGAAACTTTCCTGAACACCTTTGACAAACTCTTTCCCATCCAGCCCTTTTACAGTATGGGAGTCCCAGTCAATATGTGGAAACTTAAAATCACCTACCATCAGAACCTTACGTTTCTTGCAACAGTCTGTGATCGTCTTACAAACTTGCTCCCCTAAATCCCACAGACTCTTGGGTGGGCTATAATATAATCCCATTAATGTGATCATATCTTTTTTTTTCCTTGATAGACAAGCTCTCCAGTCTGTCCTACTTGAGCACTGCTGTGACATTTTCCTTGGCAAGTAATTCTTCCTGTTCAATCGTGTCTAAAACAACAAAACCCCAGAATATTAAACTGCTAGTCCTGACCCTCCTGCAACTGTTGCACTAATGGCTACAATATCATAATTCCACGTGCTGATCCAAGCCTTAGCTCAGCTGTCTTTCCTACAATACTCCTTGCAATGAAATATACATAGCTCAGAGCATTACTCCCACCATGCTCAATCTTTTGATTCCTGACTTAGTATGTAGGCTTAACAACAGCTTTCTCCACAAACTCCCCACTATCTGTTCTAGTGCTTTGCTTCCCATCCCACTGAAGCTCTAGGTCACCCAGTAAACTTTCCCACTCTCTCCAGTTCAGGTGCAAACCATCCCTTCTGTACAGGGCCCATCTTACCTGGAAGAGAGCCCAAAGATCCAAAAATCTGAAGCCCCTCTGCTGCACTATCTCCTTGGGCATGTGTTAAACTGTATGATCTTCCTATTTTTGACCTCTAGCAGGTGCATGAGATAGCAATCCTGAGATCGTAACCCCGGAGGTCCTGTCCTGTAACTTAGCTCCTAACCCTCTGAACTCACTTTGTGCAATCTTGTCACCCCTCCCCCCCTCCCTCCCATGTCACTGGCACCGACCTGGACCACAACCCTTGGCTGCTCTCCCTTCCGCTTCAGAATGCTCTGGACTAGATCCAAGATGTCCTTGACCCTGGCACCCTGGAGGAAACATATCATTTGGAATCTCATTCTCGTTCACAGAACCTCCTTTCTGTTCTCCTAACCAACAAATCTCCTATCACTATATCTCACCTCTTCTCCCTCCTTCCCTTCTGAGCCACAGAGCTAGACTCAGCGTCAGAGACCTGACTGCTGTGGCTGTCCACTGCTAGGTCATCCAACAGTACCTGTTGTTAAGAGGGATGGCCATATGTCTGCCTATCCCCTTTACCCCTTCTGACAGTCATCGGTATCTGTAATCTGCACCTTGGGTGGAGCTACCTCCATGTATGTTCTATTAATCCCTCAGCCTCCTGGATGATGCACAGTTCATCCAGTTCCTGCTCCAAACTTCTTAACACAGCCCGTTCAAAGCTGCAGCTGGATGCACTTCTTGCAGGTTTAGTTATCAGAGACACTGGAGGTCTCCCTGCCTTCCAACATTGCACATGAGGAGTATACCACTATCCTTCCTGGCATCCCCATGGCTCTAAATGTGCAATAAATAATGAAAAAAACAATTCTATGGGCTGTGCCACTCCTCGCCAAAGCCTTGATGAGCCAAACCCTCAACTCCTCACTTTGACACTGGCCCACTCACACAATGGCTGCTCTACTTAAACCTAATTTATTTTTATTGTATCTTGCCAGGTTCTTAATTATGCATAATCCAATATCTTCTCAGGAACTATGGTGTGCAAAATCTGCTGACAGCTCCTGCTTGCTTCTTTTAAACATGCTCTCCTTCTATGCAATCCAATGTCTTCTTGGAAACTTTGGCGTGCACAATATGCCAATTACCCCACTCTCTTCTTTTAAACTCTCCCTCTGCATGATTGAATGTCTCCTTGGGAACTGTGGTGCACAATATGTGCCAACTGCCCATGCTCGCTTCTTTTAAATTCTCTCTGACCACACAATCCAATGTCTCCTCAGGAACTGTAGCATGCAGAATGTCTTATCTTGTTAAGCAGCTCATCAAAGGACTTCTGAAAATTCACATAAACAATATCCAGTGGCTCTCCTTTGTCTATCCTGCCTGTTATTTCCTCAAAGAATTCCAACAGATTTGTCAGGAAATATTACCTCTTAAGGAAACCACTTTGGCCTACTTTACCATGTGCCTTCAAGTCCCCAGAAACCTCATCCTTCATAATGGAGTCCAATATCTTACCAACCACTGAAGTCAAACTAACTGGCTTATAATTTCCTTTCTTCTGTCTTCTACCTTCTTAAAGAGTGGAGAGACACTTGCAACTTTCCAGTCCTCCAGAACCTTTTCAGAATCCAGTGATTCTTAAAGATTAAAGCCTCCTCAATCTCTTCAGCTACTTCTTTCAGGACCCTGGGGTGTAGTGCATTTGGTCCATTTGGTCCAGGTGACTTGTTACCTTCAGACCTTTCAGCTTCCAAAGCACCTTTGCCTTAGTAATAGCAACTATACTCACTCCTGTAACCACCATCCTACCCCCACCATGACACTCTCAAATTTCTGGCATACTGTTAGTGTCTTCCACAGTGAAGACTGACACAAAATACTTATTAAGTTTGTCCACCTTTTCTTTGTTCCCCATTACTATCTCTCTAGTACCATTTTCCAGCAGTCTGATATCCACTTTCACCTCTCATTTAGTTTTTATATATCTGAATAGCCTTCTGGTATCCTCTTTTATATTGGCTAGCTTTAATTTATTTTTCATCTTTTCTCTCCTTATGGCTTTTTCAGTTGCTGTCTTTGGTTTTGAAAAGCTTCCCAATCCTCTAATTCCCCACTAATTTTTTGCCCTCTCTTTTGCTTTAATATTATCTTTGACTTTCTTTCTCACCCACTGTTGTCTCATCCTCCCTTTAGAATACTTCTTCATCTTTGGGATGTATCTATCCTGCACCTTCCAAATTTCTCCCAGAAACTCCAGCCATTGCTATTCCCCGGTCATCCCTGCTAGTAACCCCTTACAATCAGCTTTGGCCAGTTACTCTCTCATGACTTTGTAATTCTCTTTACTCCACTGTAATAATGATACACCTGACTTCACCTTCCCTCTCTCAAACTGCAGGGTGAATTGTATCATATTATGATTACTGTTTCCTAAGAGTTCCTTTGCCTTAAGCTCCCCAATCAAATCTGTTTCATTACACAATACCCAATCCAGCATAGCCTTTCTCCTGGTGGGCTCAAATACAAGCTGCTCTAAAACACCATCTAGAAGGCATTCTACAAATTCCCTCTCTTGGAATTCAGCACCAACTGGATTTTTCCAATCTACCAGCATATTGAAATCCTCTGTAACATTACCCTTATTACATGCTTTTCCTATATCCCATTGTAATTTATATCCCTCATCCTGGCTACTGTTCGGACACTTGTACATAACTCCCATCAGGGTCTTTTTACCCTTGCAGTTTATTAACTCTGCCCTCAAAGAGTCTACATCTTCTGATCCCATGACACCTCTTTCTAAGTATTTGATTTCAGTTTTCACTAAGAGTGCCACCCCACCATTTCTGCCTACCTGCCTGTCTGTTCAACACAATGTGCATCCTTGGATGTTTAGCTCCCAACTATGATCTTCATTCAGCCACGACTCAGTGAAGCCCACAACATCATACCTGCCAATCTCTAACTGCACTTGATGATCGACTACCTTATTCTGAATATTGTGTCTATTCAAATCTTCAGTCCTGTATTCATCATTTTTAAAAATTTCACTCCCACATTCCACTTCAACTCATCCCACTCACTGCAATTTTTCCATATCATCTGCCTGTCATCATCACATCTCACTCCACTCTGCATCTGCTTGTGCACCAACTGCCCCATCCTCAGCCCTATCACTTGTGTATCAACTCAACAGACACAAAAGCTGGAGGAACTCAGCCTGTCAGGCAGCATCTATGAAAAAGAGGACACAGTCGATGTTTTGGCTGAGACCCTTCTTCAGGACTGAGAAAGAAGGGGGAGATGCGAGAATAAAAAGGGGGGGGGAGGGAAAAGAGGCTAGCTGGAAAGTGATGTGTGGTCAGGTGGGTGGGAAAGGTCAAGGGCTGGAGAAGAAAGAATCTGTTAGGAGAGGAAAGTGAACAATAGGAGAGAGGGAAGGAGGAGGGGACCCAAGGGGAAGTTATAGGCAGGTGAGAAGGTGAAAGGTCGGAGTGGGGAATGTTGGGGTGGGGGGGGGTTGGGAATTTGTTCACCAAAAGGAGAAATCGATCAGGTAGGAAAGTACCTAGACGGAATATAAGGCGTTGCTCCTCCACCCTGAGGGTGGCCTCGTCTTGGCACAAGAGGAGGCCATGGTCCACATGTCAGAATGGGAATGGGAATCGGAATTAAAATGTTTGGCCTTCGGGAAGTCCTGCTTGTGGTGGATAGTGCGGAGGTGTATACTAACTGACCCATCCCCAGTACTATCACTCCATTTCCCATCACCCTGCCAAATTAATTTAAACTAATCTGTCTGTGTTTCTCCTTAAATAGTTGTAAAAGGCTCTGGAATGATAATTATTTGTGCGTGGGGAAAGGAGTAAGGAGAGCGAGATTGTAATGGAAGGATGCAGGGCAAATGGCAATGAGTACAGATAAAAGCTCTCAGTGAGCGTAACGACTGTGAGTGGACAGCGACATATAACAATCTGGTGAGGTTGAAGCGTTAAACATGAGCAAGTCTGCAGATGCTGGAAATTGAAAGCAACACACACAAAATGCTGGAGGAACTCAGCAGGGTAGGCAGCATCAATGGAAATGAAGGTTTGAGTTAGTTACTTTGGGGCACTCAGCCCAAACTGCTTTGACGTGACTGTTGTACAGGGACCCTCAGTTAACACTACCACTGCAAGCCAGATGAACCACTTCAATACCTCTTACAAGATGGAAACACCATGAAGTGGACTCTGACCTCAGCTTTTTAAAGATATTGTCGGCATTACTATTGAGATCTTTGTGAGAAGTGTTTCATGTTTTGTGAAAAATGCAACAAGCACAATGAATAAGAGAGACAGGTTGAACAGGTGCAAAATTTTGTGATAAAATTTGAATTGTACACATTCCTCAGTTCCACACTTCCTACTTGGACATTTTCTCAATCTGGGCCTGAGTTTAATCCTCAGATGAGAAAGGTGGGCAGTGAGGTCAGGCAGACAGGGAGATTATTAGAAATACAAGAAATTCTGCAGATACTGGAAATCCGAAGCAAAACACACAAAATGCTGGAGGGACTCTGCAGGTCAGGCAGCATCTATGGAAATGAATAAACAGTCAACGTTTTGGGCTGAGACCTTTTGTCAGGACTGGAAAGGAAGGGGAAAGACAGCAGAGTAAAAGGTGGAGGGGGAGAGGGGGAGGAGAATAGCTAGAAGGTGATTGGTGAAGCCAGTGGGTGGGATAGGTAAAGGCTGGAAAAGAAGGATTCTGATAGGAAAAAAGAGTGGAATATAGGAGAAAGAGAATGAGGGGAGGCACCAGGGCAGGTGATAGGCAGGTGAGAAGAGGTAAAAGGCCAGAGTGCGAATAGAAAAAGAGAGAAGGGGAAGGAAATTTTTTTTAGCAAAAGCAAATTTTGCTAACATAGCTCAATCCTAATTTTAATGTAACACATTATCTAACTAATTTTATATGATTAATTTACTATCATTATTTTAAATAGCAAAATATTTGACAGAGAGGTGAGATTAATGTCACATCAAACCAGGCTGAAGAACTGGGAGAGCAGAACAGTATAATGTGAATTTACACAGGTAAATTCCATTAACAACATCAACAAACAATAAGGATGGAAAGATGACAAATCACATCCTGATTTTTAATGTAATGCAATATAGATACAAATGATATTTTTGCGATTAGAATGGAATCCATTTGCTTCCTCAGAACATGCATTAGTAATGCTGTGAGTGTGGCCCGGTTGAAACCCCAGTAATGTTCAGTTAGTTAATTAAGTCATTTGTGTTCCATTCATTTATCAACTGCGGGGATGTGCTCTTTTATATATGTTGCATGCCCCACATTATTTTCTGAGTCATGTGCACTTGGTGCCCTCCTGCTCTGTGTTCAGTCCTCTGTGCTGTTTAGTTTGCAGACACTGTGCTGTCTGCCACATGCTCCAGCATTTTTTTGCTGTGCACTCTGGTCTTCGCTTGATTTTTCTTTTGCTGTCGCCTAGGGCAGTGTTCCACTCATCTAGTTGGGCATGTAAGTAGAAATGACATCCAATTATACAGCAATCACAATACAACGTGATGGAAAACCTACATGAATGAAAAAGTGCATCGGCAACATGGGATTGTTGAGCATCTAGCCACTGCAAAGATTAATCACTTTTGATTTCTCTGTGAGGGCCCACTATGTCAGGCTATGAAGACAGAGTTATTATTTATATAGCAGGCTGTCCAGGAGGAGTGAAACAAGAGAGAAAATTACCTGGCAGAAGATGATGAGAAGTCCATAAGAGCTCCATCTTGTCTATCAATCCTCTGTCACTGGACAACTGTTCTGGAGTAGGGGGATTGATGTAAGAGTCACTTCTACTCCCAGAATTGGAGTTCCAAGCAAAGGCAGCAGGAGGGAACACAGATGAAGCCAGATCAAACACTGCAAGCAAATGCTACAAGTGGTTCAAACACTTACTGTATGAGAGAAAACAGCTTTGTGCTTTATATTGTTAGTTGTCTCTGAATAATAAAATGATTATTACAAGCTACATCTGTCAAATCAACTGTTAACTGCTCTGTCTTAACTGTTACTTTTCAGTAAACTAGGAACATGTTCCCCCGACTCTTGAGTTTAAACCATATGCTGCAAAGAGCAGAACCTGTTCCTCACCTGCTACCCGAATCACTGAAAGTAGCTCAGCTCAGACACAATCAGAGTAAACATCGAGAAGCAACAGGACACAGTGGATCACAGTGACTGGCAGCTGGTTTGTGTATTTCTAATTTAGGCCGGAACCATGGTTAAAATAATCGCTTCAAATTTCACATCTAGTTTAAGGTAATTTCCAGTTGCACATGGCTGCAAAGTGCAGTCGTTTTGATGTTCACCCTGATTTTGGTGGTTCTGAAGTGGTTGATGAGATCAATGTGTACGGTCCGGGTGCAGAGTAGTTATAATGTGCTACATTCCTTCAGGAGCTTATGTTGATTTTTTTGTGTGCATGCAGTATAGGAACACAAGGTTGCCAGTAGCTTCCCATGTGCTCCTTTCTCCACTTTGAGCGGCTCCTAGGAATCGGTCAGAATGCTGCATTTTTCCAAGGAGACTGGGAATGGCTTTGAATTTTTTTTCCTCTGCCCACCTGGTAACATTCGAAGCTTGAGCTTGGATTGAGTGTCAGTTTTGAGAACCTAGTGTTGCACATGAGAATAACGTGTGGCCTGTCCAACAGAGCTGGTGGAACGTAATGAGGGCTCGAATAGTGGGGATGTTGGCCTCAGAGAGCATGTCTACGTTGATTTGTTTTTTCTTTACAGCAGATTTAAAAATTTTGTAGAGACAACGTTGGGGGTACTTTTCCAGTGTCTTGAGGTGCCTGCAGCAGTTACCTAGGTATCAGAAACACACAGGAGGGCATAGATCATTGCTGCCTGGTAGACCATGAGTTTTGAACCAGTTTTGTGGACTTTGCTCTTCAAGCATCCTTTTCCTCAAACAACTAAAGACTGTGCTGAAGCTGACGTGAATTTGCCTTTTTTGAGAGGTGACCGCCAAGTTATGGTAAGTAGTGCAAGTTATATAAGTCTTGCTGTGAAACTTGTATTGCCAGAGGGCTATGGGGACAGCTTAGTTGAAGAATTTTGTCTTGTGGACGTGGAGTATGGGACACGTTTTTAATGTGCTTCAGTGAATAAGTCAAAGATGCCTGGGAGCTCAGCCTCTGAGCACATGCAGACGCTGCTACTCTCTGCACACTGCAGCTCAACTACCGAGACAGATGTAACCTTGGTTCTTGTGTTTAGTTGGTGTAGGATGGGCAGTTTACTAATAATCTATAGATCACCTTCACTCCAGTGGGAGGTTTGCTGGAGGCGAGTTGAAAAACTGTATTGAGAAAGAATATGTTGGTGCAATGACATAGACTTGTTTAATACCAGTCTTCACTGAGACTGACTTTGTGGTAGAACCTTTAATTAGAATTATGCCTTGAAGCAAGTATCTGATGGAAAACTATAGTCTCTTGATGGATAGACAATGGTTCTCTGTAATCCCTCCCAAATGATGGAGTCAAAGGCTTTGGTGCAGCTGTGTAAACCTACGTTCAACAGTTGGTACTGGATGCTGAACTTTCACATGGTGAAAATCAAGTCCACCTTGTGTCTAAGTGAACAGAATCCACATTGATTTGAGGTATAGCTTTCCAATCACTGGGAGGAGGTGGCTGTCACCTCCCAGTCTCCACCCAGCTAACACGAATCACTTTCCAGTCTCCACCCAGCTAACAGGAAACATTTAGCATTCATTTCCAACTCATCACCTGCAGCCTATTTAAACCCAGCTCTCATCCTCAATCCTTGTTCACTCATATGAACCAGTCAGTCAGCCTCACCTTCAGTTATCTTGTTGCCTGTGGTGTTTAGTATCTGTTCTCTCTTGTAGCCCCTTGAGGCTTGTTATTTTTGCAGTCAGTTATTAAACTGATCATTCATCACTGAGTGGCCTCTGCTATTCTGCTTTTGGGTCAAGCTTCCTCGACATTTCCTGACAGAGCGAGTGAACCAGTGATTAATGCAGCAGAGTTTGCATGCCGAAAGGAACTCGTCCATCTATATGAGTACACAATCTAGAAGCAGCAGGAAACTATTGACTATCTGCTTGCCACTGTCAACCAACTCTCCGTCTCGATACCGCATCCCTGCGCCAGTCAACATCCTCCCTCGGAGCCCCGAATTCTGGTGCCTGAATGTTTCAATGAATCCCCGCCCCAATGCCATAACTTCATATCCCAGTGCTTCTTGCACTCCGAGCTCCAGCCTTCTCTGTATTTTATAGACCGAGCCAAGATCACCTTCATCATCTCTCTCTTTACTGGGCAAGCACTGACCTGGGACACCACTAATTGGAATAACAAGACCGCCCCCCCCCACCTTTGCAACAGCTATGAGAATTTCAATGCTGAAATGCAAGGGGTTTTCGACCATCTGGAAAGTGAAAGGGAGGCAGTAGATCAGATACTTTGCCTGCATCGAGGCTCACGCTTGGTGCTGAATTACACCGTGGAATTCCGGACCTTCATGGTGACTGGAATGAGGAAGCACTGCTAACCCGTTACCATCAAGACTTCTTGGAGCATTTGAAAGCCAAGCTGTCTACCTGGGAGATGCCTACAGACCTCAAACACCACATTGCTCTGACCCTCCATATTGACAAGCATCTTATGAAACAACTCTCCAATCACCAACCAGAACCCCAGTTCCATTCTTAGAACCATTTTAGGCTCCAGGACCCTCATCAGCTGTGCCTCCAGAGCCTATGCAGTTAGGGAGAGCTCCCTTAACACAGCAAGAATGTGAACACAGGAGGAGAGACAGCTCGTGCACCTAGTGCAGAGCAGGTGACTACCAAGTCCTCAAATGTCCACTGTGTCCAGGCAATGGCACCACCCTATCGAGATGGGGGGCCTTCTATCTGGTAAGCATCCCCGGTCCCTTATTCCAGCACCATAGCCTGAGTTGCTCTCTCTGTCTTCCTCCAGGCTCCAACAGCTCTATGTGCACAGGAGGCTTTGATGGACTTTGGCACAGCAGGCAACTTTCTGGACCAGACTCTGTATGTGCAGCTTGGAGACAGGCTCCTTATCGAGCCCATCTCTCATCTCTTCTATATCACAGCCACTGACAGATAACCCTGGGGGTCTGGAATGGTCAGTGCACGCACACGGCCTGTGCATACAAGCATCAGAGAACACCATAAGTCCATCCATTTCCTCTTGATCGACTCACCCAACACTCTTCTCATCTTTGGTCACGCAATTTCAGCTCTACACAGTATTGTTATGGAGTAGGAGACAGGGAGCCACTTGCCATTAAATAGGCCTAGGAGGAATGGAGACATTAGCTGACTGGAAACACTGAGTCCTTCCTGATCTGGACTGACCACCAGAACCTATTATCATATATAACAGAACCCCCCCCGCCACAATTCAACCTACATCAGGCTCACTGGCCCCTCTTCTTTGTGCAATTCAACTTCACATTCTCACTGTTCACTGTTTTCTCACTGTTACCATCGGGTAGGAGGTACAGAAGCCTGAAGGCACACACTCAGCGATTCAGGAACAGCTTCTTCCCCTCTGCCATCCGATTCTTAAATGGACATTGAAGCTTTGGACACTACCTCACTTCTTTTAATATACAGTATTTATGTTTTTGCACATTTTAAAAATCTATTCAATATATGTAATTGATTTACTTGTTTATTTATTATTATATTTATTATTATTATTATTTTTTCTCTCTGCTAGATTATGTATTGCATTGAACTGCTGCTGCTAAGTTAACAAATTTCACATCAATAAACTTGGTTCTGATTCTGATTCTGACATTCTTCTCCTGACTGGGCTCCAAGAACACTAAGGAAGATGATAGTCTGACCCAGCTGAAATGGAGGTGAAGCCTCAGCCCATCATTCCATCCTCCCAGACCCTTATCCCAATCATTTGGGACCCTGAGAACCGTATCTGCCAGGCTGTGTATCGTGAGCCTGTTCTGGCCGACGCTTTTCATAACCACACGTATGTCCCGCTGGCTGTGCGCTCTGGGGCACTCCAGTGTGCTCTCTCCTCACCCCTCTCCAGCCATCCGGGCACATGGCGGACTCCGGATTTTCTGCGACTCTGGTTCTGGTGGTGCACCATTATCGCAGATGTATGTCGGTTTGTCACTGTCTTCTCTCATTGAGCCCAATCCAGTTCTTCTAAACAGAAGTCCCCTGGGTTCCTGCAGCCCCTACCAGTCCCTCACCACCTACAGTCCCGCATTGTCATGGACTTCATCATGGATTTGCCCCCTTCCAATGGGACCATGTTGATCATGATATCAGTGGACAGGTTCTCCGAGGCAGCCAACCTCATTGCTCTCCCTAAACTTCCGTCAGCCACTGAGATGGCAGACATAATTCTCCAACATGTCGTTCATCTCCACAGCTTCCCTCAGGCCATTGTGTCAGACTGGCCCACAGCTGTCGCCCACTTCTAGTGAGCCTTCTTGCTTTGCTTTTAGTTAGCTGCACGGTGGGTTTTTTTTTGGGGGGGTTTTTTTCTTTTTTTTTCCATTGATATATATAAAATTTAGTATACTATTATGTTATCTTGGTTTCTTATGTTTAAATTACATTGTAGTAATTTCTTTTTGGTATTGATATCTTTTGGAATTTTATTATACTTTAACATTGTATTAATGTTTATATGGCTTACCTTTTTTGTATACTTAATCAATAAAAAGATTTAAAAAGAAAGAAAGAAAGAGCCTTCTGTTCCCTCCTGCACTTCTCAGTAGGTTTGTCCTCTGGCTATCATCCACAGTCAGAAAGAGCCGATCAGCAAATGGCGAAGATCCTCTGATGTTTCACCGCCCCTAACCCTTCTACATGGAAGAAGTATCTGCTCTGGGGATCAGCGCCTCACCATTTACACAGCTCCTCTGCTACAAGTATGTCGCCCTTTGGTGTGCTTCATGGCTACCAACCCCTGTTCTTCCCCACGGAAGAGCCAATGGTGGAGATGCTGTCTGCTAGGGTCTTGGCTTGCTGCTGGTGCAATAAGGAAGGGGATATGGAGGGCCATCTCAGCTGCTAACCATGCTTACTGCTGCCAGACCAAGGTCTAGCAGTGCCCAGCCAGACTATTCCAGCCTGGAAATTGTGTCTGGCTGTCCACCTGATAGCTGTCCTTGTGCACTGACTCCTGTAAGTTCTTGCCCCAGTTCATTGGTCCCTTCAAGATTACCCATCACATCAATCCAGTCACTTACCATCTCCAGCTGCCACCATCTCCGCACATCACACCTACCTTCCATGTGTCCTGCCTCAAGCCCGTCGTCCGTGGACCACGCAACCCAACTGAGTGTGCTCCTCAGGACCCTAAGATGATGGAAGGTAGTCCTGTGTACACCGGTTGATGGATTCACATTATTGTGGATGGAGTGTCAACTGGGAAGGGTACTCCTGGAGGAGAGGTCTTGGGTGCCATCCGGTTTCATCTTGGGTCCATCGCCCACCGAGAAATTCCACTGGACACATCTGGATCTCCCTGGGCCATCAGGTGACATCTTTAGGAGGTGGGGGAGGGAGTGTCCTGCCAGCTCTGCACGGGCAGGCACTTCCCAGTCTCCACCTAGCTAACCGGAATTACCTGCCACTCATCTCCAACTCATCACCTGCAGCCTATTTAAACTCACCTCATCCTCAACCCTTGCTCAGTCACTGAACCAGCCAACCTCAACCAGTTGCTCCTAGCCTTCTGTTACCTTGTTGCCTGGGATGTTTAGTGTCTGTTCTCTCTCATTTTGTTGCCCCTCATGCCCTGTATTTTTGCAGTCCACTATTATCCATGAATGAAGTGATCGTTCATTGCTGAATCGTCCCTGCTGCTCTGCTTTTGGGTTAAGCCTCATTTTCATTTCCTGACAGTGACTGAGGAGGACCCTGGTCATGACTTTCCTTCTAGCAGATGGTAGGGAGGCCCCTCTGCAACTTTCATAATTGAACTTGTCTTTTTTCCTGATGTTGTTCATGATTACAGCAGCGTCGAAGACTCCTGGTGTAACTTTCTCATCCTAGATGTGTATGACTCTGCCATGACCCCTGCGACCTGCTGTAGAGTGTTGAGCTTCTATCATTTTTGAGCACCTGTATTTACTAATCAATATCTTAACTAGACTTGTTAAGCCCTTATGCTTTCAGTGGAATCTTATCAAGTGTATTCTGGCTGGCACGTGTTTCCTGCATTCTATGATTATTTTAAGAGGACTCTCATTCAGTGCCTTAGCGAGGGTCATTGTGTCGGAGAGGATGTATTACCTCGTGGTGTCGTTCAGTTGTTCCTCTGAGGTTCTGTTGGTATTGTGATATCTAACCGTAAAACCAAAAGACATAGGAGCAGAATTAGGCCATCTGGCCCATCGAGTCTGCTCCGCCACTCAATCATGGTTGATCCTTTTTCTCTATCTCCTCCTCAACCCCAGTTCCCAGCCCTCTCCCCTTAACCTTTGATGCCATGTCCAATCAAGAACCTATCAATTGCTGCCTTAAATACACCCAACAACCTGGCCTCCACAGCTGCATGTCACGACAAATTCCACAAATTCACCAACCTCTGGCTAAAGAAATTTTTCCACGTCTCTGTTTTGAAAGGGCGCCTCTCTAACCTGAGACTCTCCCACCATGGGAAATATCCTTTCCACTCTACTCTGTCTCGGCCTTTCAACATTCGAAAGGTTTCAATGACAGCCCCTCGCACCCTTCTGAATTCCAGCAAGTACAGACCCAGAGCCATCAAACGTTCCTCGTATGATAACCCTTTCATTCCTGGAATCATCCTTGCGAACCTCCTCTGGACCCTCTCCAATGCCAGCACACCTTTTTTAAGATGAGGGGCCTGAAACTGTTCACAATACTCAAGGCGAGGCTTTACCAGTGCCTTAGAAAACTTCAGCATCACCTCCTTGCTCTTGTATTCTAGACTTCTTGAAATGAATGCTAACATGGCATTTGTCTTCCTCACCATTGACTCTCCCTGCAGGTTAACCTTCACGGTGTTCTGCACAAGGACTCCTAAGTCCCTCTGCATCTCAGATTCCTAGATTTTTCCCTGTTTAGAAAATAAATGGAAACCTCTTGTTTTCATCTCTTCCTGGGGATCCTGACCTTCCTCTGCACCTGGGTCCAGCACTTCGTGAGTGCACCATGACAGATTGATTGTGAAATTGTGACTGAAGTTCTTTACTAGAGTTTCTCTGGGGACCTCTTGCTGGTCAAGCATGGTGCCAAGGGTTGGGCAGTTTGTTATGAAGGAGAATGAAAGCCAATCACATCAAAGACAGAATTGTTGTGAATTTGAGCTTTGAAGTATTCCCTCCAGTGGGCACTGACTGGGAAGCTTCCCTCCATTCTTAGCCTGGCACTCAGTAGGGGTAGGGGCTTAAGTATTTCAGCCGTATGTGGACTTGACAACACCAAAGAATTCACACGTCATGATTATCAGCAAGCTATTGGGCTTCCTGTACAACTTCCACCCATGATCTGTTTTTTTTGTGTTGTTGTGTCACAGGCTTTGCCCTTAGGGCACAGTGGGTCTAGCTTTTTCTACGAGAAATGGTAGATCTTCCTGTCAGGAGCCACCTTATGTCCAGGTTTAATTGGTCTCTCCATGAGAATATTTAATCTGACATTTCATTTCTGAGGATAAATAATACTAATTGTGGTTTGAACACCTATAGTATAAAGTCATGAAAATATTGGATATTGATTCTTTAATCATGCAGAATTCCAGCAAGGCTGGGCCATAATCTGATTCGACAAGCAAATCAATACTCATTAAATGCATCTCAAAATAGAATGAAGTGAGTCAGGAGGAAAGAGTAAATTAGAGAGAAAAAGGCATGAAGATTTTATACTCAGTCAGTGGATTACCATGTGGTATGGTGATCTATCATGAATACAAGTTTTTTGCAGAATCTGTCTTGAAAGGACAATTACTAATTAAGAAGAGGTAAGATTTTATTTGTTGAAGGTGTATAGTTTTTTTAATATAAATAGGAAAACCTCCTGCAACATCTGTAGAAATAATATACAAACTTTTCTGTGTTGTGTGGTGTGCAGCAACATAGGATCAGCTCTTGCTTTGGAATAGTTTGTGTTGAAAACTATTGTCAATCTGACGACAGAGGAGATCATACTGGCTCTGGTGTCAGCCTTGATCACTCTCATCTAGTGTATAATCTACTTTAGATATATCGCAAGCCTTTTCTATATTATTAATGCACCCTTCCAGTTTGTGAAAAGAATGGGTTAGATCTGGAGGAAGATTACTGTTAGAAAAGCTAACTTTAACCTTGCAGGAGGAGACTTTTCATCATTTTTCTAACTTTTCTGACAGATGTTCTGAACAGAAATTAGTTATATTTATTATTCTTATGAAATGTATTAAATTTCACCATTATGTTTCATCTTAACCGCTTGTTATAATTTTAATGTCAGTCATATAATAGTCAAGGTGACAACTGGTACATTTACAAACTGTATATTTCCCCATGTCCTAAGAAAGGCAGGTAGGCGAGAGTTTTGTCAAGCAGCCCAAGTCTCCTAAGAAGTGAAATTTACATTATTATTCATACTGTGTATTGGCGAGATTTTCTAGATTTAATGATTAACATGTAGACTCTAATGGATGTTTATCACATGCTTGAATAATTTTTCATGATGGGAGGTAATATCTTATCAAACTAAAACAATGACTTAAAATTATTACTGAAATTTATTTGCTAATTATACAATGAATAGCTGAGTTAGACAGTAGGGTATCAGCAAGTACTTAAAAAGCATTGACATCGAACAATTCACGTGGTTGGTCTAATTGTTCCTTAATGGTAAACTAAAATAATTTTGGCTGGTGAATTCTATGGAAACAATTTCTCATGTTAACATCAATCAGTACTGTTAGTTGTCAAAGTTGAGATGAAACTCTGTTCCAGACTTGTTATAAAAGCTATCCCTTTGGAGAAGTTTTTTAATGAAAGCAGCAAACCCCGAATGAAAAACATCCAAGCACTGCTTGCATTTTCACAATAAGAAAGGATATTAACATTCGGAAGAGTGTGCAAAGGATGAATCAGGAGCAGGAACAGAGCACACAGTCACACAGCCTGCTTTGCCATTCAATAAGATCATGGCTGACTTGCTTGTAACTTAAAATCCACAAACTCGCCAAAGTCCTGTAGCCTTTCATCCCTTTAGCTTATCAAGAATATACTAATTCTGAATTTACATTATTCAGAATCTGATTTCACTGTTCTTTGAAAAATAAAATTCCAAAGACTTCCAAATATCTGAGAAGGGAAAGTTCATCTCTGTATTAAAGGATGGCTCCTTATTTTTAAACAGTGACTCTTAGTTTTAGATTCTCCCACAGGAGGGCGCATTCTATCCACCTATCAAGATCCCTCAGGATCTCACATGCTTCATTCATATCACCTCTCCCCTTTCTAAAATCCCTCAGATACATGCCTAGACTCTCCAGCATTCCTAATAAGACAATCCACTTATTCACATACTGTCCAGTAAATCTTCTCTGAGCTGCCTCAATGCATTATTGCCCTCTCATTTACACATAGGCTAATATAGTAATGCAATCTCCGCAATATCCTGTATTATTGGAAGAGCATTCAGGTTGTTACTGGGAATGTCGGGGCCGTTCATGGGAGAACACAGGACCTTGTTTAAGCAGGAGAAGGAGCATGACTTGGCCTGAAAGGCACCTCTTGCGCCATCTGTAGAATGGTTTGTATTTCCATCATTGGCACCACCAGCTACCTCAGAACATAATAATCTGGAGTGGAATAAAGCCATTCCTGATGCTATAGGATGACCAGAGGAGAAAATAGAATATCTGAAGCATAATCTTTCTGTTGTAAAATTCAACAGCTCCAGCAATTATCAAGAACAATCTGATTGCAGCACTTGCATAGTCGTCTTTCGTGAATCATACACCAGGACATGCGGATCCCTCTGCTTCTCAGAATTGTATATCTGTTATTCCAGCCCAGAAAGGAGGTAGAAATAAAGATGATAAAGATGAGCCTAATGTTTCTCATGTCCACCACCATCATCGGGTGGACTGAAAAGGCGGGGTTTTGGGACTGGAGGCGAGGGCTGGGCCAGTTCTGCTCGCTGCGCTGTGACGTTTGTTTCACTCTCCGCTGCTTTGAGGCTGTGATCCTGCTCCGGCCGCTCCGGGCTTCCAGTCTGCGAGCTCCGCTGTGTGACAAACTGAGGATGAGACTGTACGCGGGCTCCGGCTACTCCAAGCTCAATGTTAATGGGCTCACTTTCGCTCTGAATGCTGCCGCTGGCTTTTATTGTTTGCATGTTTTGTGTTTTTTTTCCCCTTTCTGGGCATTGGGCGTTAGTTGTCTTTTTTAATGGGTTCTTTTAGGATTCTTGTTTTGTGGCTGCCAGCAAGGAGACATATCTCAAGATTCTATAATTTAAAATACTTTGATAATAAATGTACTTTGAACTTTTTTTGAAGATCGAAACATACAGTGAAGTGTCACTTGCAATGAATCAAATCAGCAAGGATTGTGCTGGCATCCTGCAAGTGTTGCCATACTTCTGGCTGCAAACATGTCTTGCTTTGTGATTAAAAGAATACTTCCGTAATGATTTACAAATAAATACATAGGTCTGAGAAAAGTAACATACAAAAAGTCACCTCATTAGAGAGAAAATCTGGAAATGCTTTTCTAACTTCCCAGAGGATCAAATCTTGTTCAGGCAAGTACCCTAGTGGTAATCATTGCATGCAGTATTTATGGTTATACAAGGTGACCTCTACAAGACATAGCCAAAAGTTTCATGACAGACATTTTTGCAGACAGGTATCCATTATATACAGTACACTATATACAGCATCATCATTTCCAACCGTCCACTGTCCCCAGACTGGCAACTGAGTCACAACAGAAAGAAGTTATCAGGACATTGCAGGAATACCAATCCTTATTTAAAAAACTTTGTTATGGAAACCAACTTTGAAAGTAGAAAATGAATCCCAGAAAACCTCAGATGATGGAATTGTAAATAAAAACAAAAAGTGCTGGAAACACTCAGCAGCTCATACAAGGGCTCTTCGACCTTAAACATTAACCATTTTTCTTTCCATAGATGCTGCCTGACCTGCTGAATACCTTCTACATTTTTTATTTTAATTTTAAAGTTGGGAACTTTGCTTTCATGAATACTTGATGTTTATTTTTCAAATCCAGAATATTGACATTATTGGAATCTGATAGAGGCAACCTGGTTTAGGACGGTGAAGAAGTTACTTATGTACATACCTTCTCATAATGGAAGACTTGATTGAAACTTTTTACCGGGCTGGGTTGTAAAACTTTTTCTTATGGTGACTCTAAACAGGCTGAAGCAAGCTACACTCACTGATCCAGTAAACCCTGATGGAGGGTATTAGGATCATGACTTGCAGATATAAATTCAGTTCCTCTGCACTTTTAGTCTCAGTAACTTCATGGGTTAATAATTGTTTTTGTTTCTGATGCTAATCTAGCCCCTTTACAGTATCACTACTGTCTCTATTACTTTTAAGGTTGTCGAGTTAAAATAAAACCTGCCACGATATTGGCAGTGCAGAAATCCCTATGTGCCTGAGTTGTCTGATGTGTTACATCAGATTTCAAGTCTCTCTGTGCCAGTTTTACTGCAGCTCAGTTGTTTTCTGACATTTTCTTTGAAGGCAAGTGCTTGCTGGAGTCTGTGATTTGTCCTTCAAGTGGGGCTAGGGTGTTAAAAATATACCTAGGCCTACTTGAGAAGATATGAATTTCTGCCCCTCCCAACCAAAGGAAACAGAAGAGGGATTACATTTACGTTAACAAAATCTTCCTTTTCTTTTCAGACTTCCAGTAAGAAGTGAAACCTTAAGGGAAAAGCCCTTGATCCCAGCAAAAACTGTCAGAGAGTGCAGGAGGTTGATAAGTGGAAGGCCAATGTAAAGTAGATGAATGACACGGGAGATGGAACAAGATTCACTAGAGATCAGCTCAAGGCAGGCATGGCCCGAGGAAACCGCAGAAACTCCAGACAGCCAAGCTGCTAAAAACAAACCCTTAAAAGACAGAGGGAACTGGAAGGGAAGGTTTGACTTCCTTCTTTCCTGTGTGGGCTATGCCATTGGACTCGGGAATGTCTGGAGATTTCCTTACCTCTGTGGAAGAAATGGTGGAGGTAGGTCACAGTGTCACATGCTATTTGTATAAATATGGTAACTATCTGAATGCATCTGAGATCAGTAGTACATTGTTTCCCTGAGAGCACACACATGTCAAAGGCTGCTACACTTACAGTTCTTAGCCCATTTGAGCTGCAGTCTTTACCCCTCACACCTGAGTGAACCTGGATTTTTTTTAACCTTTTCCCGGATATTGATTCTTTACTCTCATGCTCCCTATAAACTAACACTGCTAATATTCACACATTTCCCCAGCTCATGCTGGTGAACTCCCTCATTCTAGCCCTCATGGTTTAGACTTACCCTCCTGACGTGCCTTCTTCCCCTCTCTGCCACCTCATCAGCACACTGGCATCCTGCGCTTCTGGAGCTGTTGGCGTGCGTCTCCCCCAGTGGCTTCAGCTGTTTGTCATCACTGCTACTCTCCCTCCTACCTCCCCTCACCCCATCCCACTGGTCTCACCGGCAACTATATCTGCTTGGTCAGTGTCTGTGCTGTTTCTTTGCCTCTACCCTTTCCATAAGAGTGGACTTTCCATTTCCTCCCTGTGTTCCCACTGGTACTCCCCTTCAGGGTCAGTGGTCTATGAACCCCACAGCTCTTCCTTCCTCTCTCAGTCTACATCTTCATGTTTCTTGCACTTTATTTGTCTACCTGCACTGCGCTTCCTCTATAACTAACACTACAATATGGATTCTGCTTTTTTCCTCTTTTTTTTATACAACTTCACTGTGCTTTTGCATGGATAGATGGAATGTAAGCAAAAGCTTTTCACTGTAAACACGAGGAAATCTGCAGATGCTGGAAATTCAAGCAACACACACAAAATGCTGGTGGAACACAGCAGGCCAGGCAGCATCTAAAGGAAGAGGTACAGTTGACATTTCAGGCCAACTTACTTAGTCCTGACAAAGGGTCTCGGCCTGAAACGTCGATTGTATCTTTTCCTATAGACGCTGCCTAGCCTGCTGCGTTCCACCAGCATTTTGTGTGTGTCGCTTTTCACTGTACCCCTGTACATGTGACAACAATAAACCAGTTACCAATATTCAACCAAATGATTGAACTTTGCTAGTGGCTGAGTCTCTGCAGAAGCTAGTGGCTGAGTCTCTCCGGAAGTCCAGCAGACTTTCTAAAGATTCTCTGTTGTTTGTTCTCATCTCACTGAATCAGAATGCACTTAAATTGAATCTATGACCTCTGGTACCAGCTAGGTGAAGCGCCAACTCTGCTTTTACCTTGCTATGCTCTGGAAGAATTGTTTATTTTCAATAAGATCAGCTTTCTTCCTCTCAAACTTCCGAGAGTATATGCCCAGTCTGTTTCATCGTTCTGCATACAATAAACCCGCCCAAACCCAGGAATCTATCTGGTAACCCTTCAATAGGTGGAAGACCAAACATGTACATAATATTACAGATGTAGTCTCACTGCTCCCCACATACATTGCTAGGCCCAGGATCCCACACCCTTCCTGTTACCAAATCTGGGATCTTGCACCCCAGCTGGGATTCTACTCCTGTGATGGACTTGCTAAAGAGATGAGAGACAATGAAGCATGCAAAATAAACAGAAAGCAATCTGGATTCAAACGTGGCTTTGTGGGACGGGCCAACACACGGTAGCAGATGGTTGCCTCTCAGAGTCCCACCAACAGCGAGCCCTGCTGCACACTAGTCAAAGGGCATATAATATTGCGTGTCTTCAAAATCAATGATCTGGATGAAATTGTGGTTAACGGGGTCAGCAAATTTGCAGATTATACTGAGATTGTTGGGGGGGGGGCGGGGTGACAGCAAGAAAGGCTATCAAAGCTTTTTGAAAGCAGGATCTGGACCAACTGGAAAAATGGGTTGAAAAATGGCAGATGGAATTTAATGTGGACAAGTGTGAAGTTGTTCACTTTGTGAGGACAAACCAGGGCATGACTTGTACAGTGAGCAGTAGGGGACTGAGGATTGTGGTAGGCCAAAGGGATCTGGAAATATGGATTCATAGTTCCTTGATAGTACTGTCAGCAGTAGATAAGGCCATAAAGAGAGCTTTTAGCACATTGGCTTTCATAAATCTGAGTACTGAGTAAATGAGTTGGGATGTTATGTTGAAGTTATATAAGATACTGGTGAGGTCAAATTTGGAGTATTGTGTGCAGTTCTGGTCACCTACATCTGGATCTGTACATGGATGGGAAGGGTATGGAGTGCTATGGTCCAGGTGAAGGTCAATGGGAATAGGCAGAATAACAGTCAGGCACAGACTAGATGGGCTGAAAAGCCCATTTCTATGTAGTAGTTTATGACTCAATGACTCCCTTTTAATTATATATTAATAGAAATTTAACGCATTTTATTATTTTCCTAGGTACGTACTCAATGGCCACTTTATTAGCTAGCTCCTGTATGTTTGTGGTCTTCTGCTGCTGTAGCCCATCCACTTCAAGGTTCGACATATTGTGCATTCAGAGATGTTTCTGCGCACCACTGCTGCAATGCGTGGTTATCTGAGTTACTGTCGCCTGTCTGTCAGCTTGAACCATTCTCATCTGATTTCATCTCACCTCATTCTCATCTGTCAGCTTGAACCAGTCTGGCCATTCTCGCCTGATCTCTCATTACAAGGCACTTTTGCCAAAAGAACTGCTGATCGATGAATGTCTTTGGTTTTCACACCATTCTTTATCAACTCTAGAGGATGTTGTTTGTGAAAATCCCAGGAGACCAGCAGCTTCTGAGATACTTAACCCACCCCATCTGGCACCAATGTTCATTCCATGTTGAAAGTCACTTAGATCACATTTCTTCCCCATTCTGATGTTTGACAGAACCAAACCTCTTGATAGCTCTGGGCCTGTACTCGCTGGAACTTAGAAGAATGAGGCAGGGGAGGGAGCCTCACTGAAACCTATTGAAAATTGTAGATAGAGTGGATGTGGAGAGGATGTTTCCTATAGTGGGTGAGTCTAGGACAGAGTGCACAGCCTCAGAATAAAGGGACATCCATTTAAAACAGAGATGAGGAGGAATTTCTTTAGCCGGAAGGTAGTGAATCTGTGGAATTCACTGCCACAGATCACTGTGGAGGCCCAGTTATGAGAATATTTAAAGGGAAATTTGATAAGTTCTTGATTAGTCAGGACATCAAAGGTCACAGGGAGAAGGCAGGAGAATGAGGTTGAGAAGGATTTAAATCAGCCATGATGGAATGGTGGAGCAGACTCGATCGGCTGAATAGCATAATTCTGCTCCTATGTCTTGAGGTCTTATGTCTGCATCCTTTTATGCTTTGAGTTGGTGCCACATGATTGGATGATTACATATTTCCATTAAAGAGCGGGTGTACAGGTATACCTAATAAAGTGGCCACCAAGTGTATATTTTTCTCAGAATTGCATCCCTTTGTTGAAATAATGTTCCCATGTATTGTATTTCAGGTGCGTTCTTGATCCCATATTTTATGACACTGATATTTACTGGAATCCCTTTGTTCCTACTGGAAACAGCTCTTGGTCAGTACACAGCCATCGGAGGACTGGGTGTGTGGAAGCTGGCCCCCATGTTTAAAGGTCTGTATTTTTGAATGTTTAATTTGGAAGATATTCTGAAAAGCTTTCTACTTTTAATAAATGGGGTGAAGCTTCTTCCAAAATATTTGGAATGTTTGGTTGAATTTTTTTTACTGTTTTGGCAAAGAATCAGTAATATAATAAAACTAGTGTTTAATAATTACATAATGCTAAGATTATGCATATAGAAAAAGGATGGGAGACTGATAGAAGTTAAGGTGAAATGTTAGCCTTTTGCACTCTGAGATCTAAAATTGGATTGAAATAATGAAATCCCTTCCCCTCTTAGTCTTTCTTAGGAAACCTCTACACAATTACTCTACAGTAACAGTCACCTTACTAAATTAATGAATACAAAATAAAGACCTGGTTGTTGATCACCAAAATTTGTCTTAACAAATTTAATCAACATGTCTAGCTAATAAAAGTAAGGCATCTCAAAGCACTCAAGCTGTCTATAAAATTAATTTAACTGCCTTCCTCTCAAGATTAGGGTGGGGTAGGAATTAAATGCATGCTTTGCCAGGCAATGCCCACAAGACCAAGATTCAATTAAAAAAAAAGTAGTTGTGCATGAGCTACTTTGCCACAAAATTTGCAAAATTTATTGTTTAAGTAAGGGGAGAATTAAATCATAAATGTGGAGAGCATACTTTAATTGGCAAGATGCAGTTATGGCTAGTGGTGCAAATCCCTACTCCTGACTCCCTTGGATGAAAAAGCACAGGAGTGGGAATGTCACTCTGAAGCAGTAAAAGAGTTTCACTGTTTCTGTGGCTGATGTATATGAGTGGATCTTTGCATTTAGTGGGAAAGAATATTTGTGATGATCAGAGCCAGGAGTCAAATCTTTTAAATAGCTAAGAAATGGAAGCTGATTAACCATGATGGAAGAGGAGAAGACGTGGAAGGTTAAGTCACACTACCTGTCAACCTATTGCCTGATATCAGCACCCCTGACAGTCCTTTATTTAAAAGTTTCACACAGAGGAAGAGTTTGCATGTGGTCATTAACTGGCTGTGATTTTCCTTCAGCTGGAAAAGAGCAGGGGGAATGCGCAGAGCAGGAGTGAGCTCCCTGTAAGAGAAACTTACAAACGAGTTTTGCTGCCAATGACATAGATGTGGATGGCAGAGACTGTTGAAGCAAGCTGCTGGGTACGCACACACACAATGCTTGATGCAGCTTGCCAGCAGTCACACTTCAGCCTCCAGGGTAGCATAGAATCACAGCGTCATCGAGACATAGACTAGACAGCTTGGAACCAGGCCCTTTGGCACAACTTGTTCATACGGACCAAGTTGCTTAATTGGGTTAGTCCCATTTGCCTGCATTTTGCCCATGTCCCTCTAAACATTTCTGATCATCGTACCTGTCCAAATGCCTTTCACATGTCTTAATTGTACCCGCCTCTACCACTTCCTCTGACAGCTCATTCCATATACTCATTACGCTCCGTGTGAAAAGTTGCCCCCGGCCCATTTTAAATCTTTCCCTCCTCACTTTAAACCTATGCTCTCTCGTTCTGAACTCCCCTACTCTGGAGAAAAGACTTTGGCTATGCCCTTCACAATTTCATAAACCTCTATGAGGTCACTCCTCAGCCTCTGACACTCCAGGGAAACTGGTCAGCTTAAGCAGCCTCTTGTGACCCAAGTCATCCAGTCCCAGAAACATCCTTGTAAGCCCTTTTTATTATTACACCCTTTTCAGTTTATTGATGACTATCTTAGAACAGGGTGGCAAGAATCATTTATAGTAGTCCAAAAGTGGCCTTACCTTTTACAAGTGTGCCAAATGCCTTCTTCACCATCCTGCCTACCTGCATTGCCGCTTTCAAGGAACCGTGTAGCTGCCTCCCTAGGTCTCTCTGTTCCACAATGCTCCTCAGCACCCCATTATTTACTTTAGTGCATTGTAAGGTAGATGCAGTACTGGAATACACAAATTCAACTTGTTAATGCCCCTCTGCAAAATGGCATGAATTAATTTATAAATTTATGTTACAAGTTTAATATTCATTGGTTATTATTTTTGGAATGAGTGGATGAAATGATGGCCAGCACAAGTGGAAAAGGGAGATCTAGAACTGCTGATGAACAAATAGAACTGTTGCTGAACGCTAATTTGAATCTCTATAAGCAATTGCAATCAGAGAACCTAGCCCAAAGGTCACTGATGAGGTTGCCTCCTCCCTGCTTCTTCATCCACTTCCATTTCCTCACACTCCTCCTTCCATTTCCTCCCACACCTCCTTCTATTTCCTCCCACTCCTCCTTCCACTTCCTCCTACTCCTCCTTCCATTTCCTCCCACTCCTCCTTCCATTTCCTCCCACTTCTCCTTCCATTTCCTCCCACACCTCCTTCCATTTCCTCCCACTCCTCCTTCCATTTCCTCCTACTCCTCCTTCCATTTCCTCCCACTCCTCCTTCCATTTCCTCCTACTCCTCCTTCCATTTCCTCCCACTTCTCCTTCCATTTCCTCCCACTCTTCCTTCCATTTCCTCCTACTCCTCCTTCCATTTCCTCCCACTTCTCCTTCCATTTCCTCCCATACCTCCTTCTATTTCCTCGCACTCCTCCTTCCATTTCCTCCTACTCCTCCTTCCATTTCCTCCCACTTCTCCTTCCAAAACCTCCCACTCCTTCTATTTCCTCCCACACCTCCTTCCATTTCCTCCCACTCCTCCTTCCATTTCCTCCCACTCCTCCTTCTATTTCCTCCCACTCCTCTTTCCACTTCCTCCCACTCCTCCTCCCATTTCCTCCCAATTCTCCTTCCATTTCCTCCCACTCCTCCTTCCACTTCCTTCCACTCCTCCTTCCATTTCCTCCCACACCTCCTTCTATTTCCTCCCACTCCTCCTTCCATTTCCTCCTACTCCTCCTTCCATTTCCTCCCACTCCTTCCATTTCCTCCCACTTCTCCTTCCATTTCCTCCCACACCTCCTTCCATTTCCTCCCACTCCTCCTTCCATTTCCTCCTCCTTCCATTTCCTCCTACTCCTCCTTCCATTTCCTCCCACTTCTCCTTCCATTTCCTCCCATACCTCCTTCTATTTCCTCGCACTCCTCCTTCCATTTCCTCCCACTCTTCCTTCCATTTCCTCCCACACCTCCTTCTATTTCCTCCCACTCCTCCTTCCATTTCCTCCTACTCCTCCTTCCATTTCCTCCCACTACTCCTTCCATTTCCTCCCACTCTTCCTATTTCCTCCCACTTCTCCTTCCATTTCCTCCCACTCCTCCTTCTATTTTCTCCCACTCCTCCTTCCACTTCCTCCCACTCCTCCTTCCGTTTTCTCCCACTCCTCCTTCCATTTCCTCTCACACCTCCTTCTACTTCCTCCCTCCATTTCCTCCTACTCCTCCTTCCAGTTTCTCCCACTCCTCCTTCTATTTCCTCCTACTCCTTCTTCCATTTCCTCCCACTCCTCCTTCCATTTCCTCCCACTCCTTCCACTTCCTCCCACTCCTCCTTCTATTTCCTCCCACTCCTCCTTCCACTTCCTCCCACTCCTCCTTCCATTTCCTCCCACTCCTCCTCCCCTGCTGCTCCATGGCTGGTTCCACGGGGCAGTGCCATCACCAAGATGAGGCTTTGCAGCATGCAGTAAACTGCCATAAATCTTGACAGAAACTCTGCCAAACCTAGTGGTAGATCCGGTCAGCAGAATCATTGTTGCAATAAGGTAATAGTCTGCTGTATTGTAGCACTTACAGCAGTATTGTGTTCATTATTAGCATGCTATCTATGTGGATATTTGTTGCACAACAGATTGAAGCCCCATTTTGATGCCAGACTTGGCCTGCTACTGAGAACTCCTGCCCCACCCCTTCCTTTGGTGCTTATTATATAATTTCTTATAACCCTCAGCAAAATTAAAGTACTCTAGAAACGTCTAAATAAGTAGAACCACTGTACCACACATTAAAAACCAACCAGTAAATAATGACTATTCTTACACAGTTTATAGGGAATTCCTTGCATTTTAAACAACTTTACACGCAGCAGTCACACTGTGTTTATAGACAGGAGCACAATCCCGTGCATTGCACAATTTCATATCCAATTGCAAGGTGACAAAGCAAATCAAAAGCCTCCAGGGGCATGTGTTGCTGCACTAAAGACATCATTAGCTAAGAAGAATTTAATTGTTGTTTCAAGAGTAGAACATCTTAATAAATTGCAGGCCCCATACCAATGATTTGCTTTCTTCCTACTTGTTGAATATTGTTCATATTCAGAGTGAATTGTATTGGTCTAGTCTGTGATTTTTCATTATTCATTTTTAATAAACTAACTGATAAGAACATAGAACATAAAACAGTACAGCACAGTACAGGCCCTTCGGCCCACAATGTAATAAAAATCACGAAAAATAGAGGTCCCAGAACCGATCCCTTTGGGACACCACTAGTCACAACCCTCCAATTTAAATGTACTTCCTCCACCACGACCCTCTGCCTTCTGCAGGCAAGCCAATTTTAAATCCCCTGGCCAAACTTCCCTGGATCCCATGCCTTCCCACTTTCTGAATAAGCCTACCGTGTGGAACCTTGTCAAATGCCTTACTAAAATCCACGTAGATCACACCCACTGCACTACCCTCATCTATATGCCTGGTCACCTCCTCAAAGAACTCTGTCAGGCTTGTTAGACATGATCTGCCCTTCACAAAGCCATGCTGACTGTCCCTGATCAGACCATGATTCTCTAAATGCCCATATATCCTATCTCTAAGAATCTTTTCCAACAGCTTTCCCACCACAGACGGAAGGCTCACTTGTCTATAATTACCCGGACTATCCCTACTACCTTTTTTGAACAAGGGGACAACATTCACCTTCCTCCAATCTTCTGGTACCATTCCCGTGGACAACGAGGACGTAAAGATCCTAGCCAGAGGCTCAGCAATCTCTTCCCTCGCCTCGCGGAGCAGCTTGGGGAATATTCCGTCAGGCCCCAGGGACTTATCCGTCCTGATGTATTTTAACAGCTACAACACCTCCTCTCCCTTAATATCAACATGCTCTAGAATATCAACATCACTCATATTATCCTCACTGTCATCAAGTTCCCTCTCATTGGTGAATACCGAAGGGAAGTATTCATTGAGGACCTTACTCACTTCCACAGCCTCCAGGCACATCTTCCCACCTTTAACTCTAGTTGGTCCTACCATCACTCCTGTCATCCTTTTGTTCTTCACGTAATTGAAGAATGCCTTGGGGTTTTCCTTTACCCTACTCACCAAGGCCTTTTCATGCCCCCTTCTTGCTTTCCTCAGCCCCTTCTTAAGCTCCTTTCTTGCTACCCTAAGGTGATTGTTTATTGATGTCTTTTCCATATTAAACTGTACTCTCATTCCTGACAGGAGTTGGGCTGGCTGCTGTAATCCTGTCATTTTGGCTCAACATTTACTACATTGTGATCATAGCATGGGCTCTCTACTACCTCTTCAGCTCTTTCTCAACGGTGAGCCTCAGTATTCAGGTATTACTATCCGTAATTTTCACCAGGGCTCTTTTGATCTCATTTGTAACTTCAGTGGCAGACGTGAAGAAAGATTAAAGAAATGGTAAGTGTACCATTTTGATAAGGGCAATACAATGAGCTTTACTTTTATAAAAGCAGGAACAACTTGTTGTTTGTAAGAAACTTTTTTCCGCTTTCCATACTCAATACAACATAGAAGGAAGCCATTCAGCCCATCCAGTCTATTCCAATCATATCCCTGCACTAGTTTTCACTCTAAGATATTCTCCTTGTGTATTAACCAACTGGCAGTTTACAGTGGTGAATTACCTTACTGATCTACATGTCTTTGCCATGTCGGGGGAAACCCATGTGGTCACAGGGAAAATGTGCAAACTCCACACAGCTGGAGGTCAATATTGAATCTGGACCTGGATAAATAATGCTCTGTTTGGATGTTAGAGAGAGGTTTGGTTAACTACTGGGCTACGTGTCAATTTCCCACATCTTCAGATTGTGAGCAGCAACATCACGTTGCATTTATATGGCCCCCTTTAGTACAGAGAAACCACCCAAGAGTTCATGAAAGGATTACACAGCAAAATATGACTCAGAGCTGCAGAAGGAAAAATTATGACACGTTTGCGGCTAAGTAGGCTTCAAATAGCACCTGAAAAAGGGAAAGAGAGGCAGGGAAGTTTAAAGAATATATTCCACAGCTTGGGTCTCTGGCAGCTGAAGGTGGAGATCATGGTGTGGCATACTCCACAGGAGATTGTTGGATTTAAATCTCAGAGGTGTTTCGTTATTATATAATTTAAAAGGAAATCAGACATTTTCATAAGATAATGTTGGAGGTGGTTTAGTCTCATGCATCTCTTCAAACTGGACATGGAGTTAGAGAAAGCAGCTACAGATGAGCAGTTGCTGGAGGACGCTGAGAGGAGACACTATATATTGTGTATTGTGGAGGCTAACCTGTTCCCTTTGGATATTATCAGGAGCTCCCAGAAACAATGAAAAGAGAAAGACCCCAACATTAATTCTGGATCAGTGAAGAATGAATAAATAGCAAAACAGACTATTTGGATTTTCTTTCCTTGTTTTAAACACGTTGACTAATGGACATATTAATCTTTTCTTCAGGTACTTCCTTGGCAAAGCTGTGGCAATAGTTGGAACACAAAAGCTTGCTTCTCTAACTATTCCCTGGCTGATACCTCCAACCTGACCAGTGCAGTGACAGAATTTTGGGAGTAAGTTGTGCTCATTTAACTAGTGAATAGGATTGGATAGTGTTTGTTAATTATATTTATGTAAAATGTGATATTTAATGGACAAGCAGGGCACCATGATTCAGACTAGCTGTTCAGCCTTGGGTCATTAAAATTTAGGAAACATGTTTTGGAAGCTTGTTACAATATGAGGATATCTGCAAAAAAAATCTACCATAAAATTAGCAATATGGTCTCCTCTCTGAGTGATGTACACAATGTTTTATGAAAGCTCTGGCAAACCATTGGTACAAGGTGACTTTCAGCTATCAATGCAAAGTGACTTGTCTGTGCTTATGAGATGTTCATTGCATTCAGAAAACAAACCAAATAAATTGTGAGAAATACCTCAGAATACACATTTTCATAATAGCTATCTATGTATCATGCCTACTGGTGGGTACACAGACTGAAAATTGAGAGGCGATGTGGATTGGCAGTGTATATTCTTGCTAAGACAACATCTACCCGACTCCTACCCAAGCATTGGTGGAAAGTGGGTGGGGATAGGGTGGGGGCAGCAGGAAATCCAGTACGTCATTAATAAGATATTTATACTCCTGTGACTGATGGCGGTAATGCTGGCTGGGTGGTTTTCCAGTTCAGTCTGAATGGTGATACTATCCATTGCCATGTATATGTTTGACTTGGATTTGACTTGGTATTTGCTGCTGATTACACGGTGATTCCTGAATGAGTGTTGATGTGGAAAGCGGAAAATCATCCTGGTGCTCCCTGGAACTTGGGTGTGCTATAATTCTGCACTGATATAATTCTGCAACTATTTCATGCTTCACCTAATCTGGCAAAGACTGATCTCATTCTCATTGTTGCCTGTAACTATATAGATACACATTATTACAGTGGGTAAAATTAATTACTTCTCTTTTTTTAATTCTTCACTTACGTTTTTCCAGCTGAAAAGCCAGGCAGAAAACCTACCCTCTGCCCATGCTGCCCTTTGGTTGGTCACTGTTCATGAGAATGGGTAACTTGCCTCACAGTTTTCTCATTTTGTCCTGTATTCTTGATCTGACCTTCACTTCTATTGTAGAGCTTCAGTAAATGAAGCACGTACTGTCATGCAACTAATTTAATTTGGGTACATTCCAAACTCTGGGATTAGTCAATAGAATGCTGAAGTCAAAGAGCAATCCTGCTCCTCCAGTCACCAAACAGCGAATGACCTCCAAACTTCAGTGCTATCATCGTGGCATAGAGCGGACCTGCAAATGTTGTTCTTTTACATGCAGTTGTCAGTTATCTGTATGTTATTATGGGAATATAAGAGCAGAATGAAGTCCGGTGAGATGGCCACTTTGGATTGGTTTCATGTAATATGTAGTTACTGTTTCAAGATCATAGAGGAGATAATGATATACTCTAAATTTTACCTAGCAGGAGATAATATCTGACTAGAAATTAGTATGATTGCGTTGAAAGATGAGAAGACTCAAAGTTCAAATTTCAAAGTACATTTATTATTAAAGTATATATATGTCACCGTATACAACCCTGAGATTCATTTTCTTGTGGGCATACTCAATAGATCTACAGAATAATAACGATAACAGAATCAATGAAAGATTGCCCAACCTGGGCGTTCAACCAGTGTACAAAGGACACCAAACTGTGCAAATACAAAAAGGAAGAAATAATAATAATAAATAAAGTATTAAGTACAGAGGACATGAGATAAATGTCCTTGAAAGTGATTCCAAATTTTGTGGGGACACTTCAATGATGAGGAAAGTGAGGATTGAGTGAAGTTATCCCCTTTGGTTCAAGAACCGAATGGTTGAGGGGGAGTAACTATTCCTGAACCTGGTGGCATAAATCCTGAGGCTCCTGTACCTTCTTCCGGATGGCAACAGCGAGAAGAGTGCATGTCTTGGGTGGTGGGGGTCCCTGATGATGGATGCTACTTTCCTGCAACAATATTTCATGTAGATGTACTCAATGATTGGGAGGGCTTTACCTGTGATAGACTGGGCCGTATCCACTAATATTTGTAGTACTTTCCATTCAAGGGCTTGTGATGTAGACAGTTAATATACTCTTCTACTACACATCTACAGCAGTTTGTCAAAGTTTTAGATGCTATGCTGAAACTCTGCAGATTCCTAAGGAAGTGGAGGTGCTGCTGTGCTTTCTTCATAATTGCAGTTACATACTGGGCCCAGGACAGGTCCTCTGAAATAATAATATCAAGGAATTTAAAGTCGCTGACCCTTGCCGGTTTTGATCCTCTGATGAGTACTAGTTTCCTCCTCCTGAAGTCAATAATCAGCTCCTGATCTTGCTGACATTGAGTAAGAGGTTTTCGTTATGGCACCACCAGTCAGATTTTCAATCTTCCTCCTCTGTGCTGATTCATTACCACCTATGATTTGGACTATGACAGTGGTGACATCAGCAAATTTGACTATGATATTGGAGCTGGGCTTAGCCACACAGTCATAAGTTTAAAGTGAGTAGAGCAGGGGGCTAAGTACACAGCCTTGTGGTGAACCTGTGCTGATGGAGATGGTGGAGGAGATGTTGTTGCCAATCCAAACTGAATGAGTCTGCAAGTGAGGAAATCAAGGATCCAATTGCACAAGGAGGTATTGAGGCCAAGGGCTTGGAGCTCATTGACTAGCTTTGAGGGGATAATGATATTGAATGCTGAGCTGTAGTCAATGAAAAACATTCTGATATATGTATCTTGACTATCCAGATGTTCCAGGATTGAGTGAAGAGCCAATGAAATGGCATCTGCTGTTGACTTGTTGCTCTGGTGGGGAAATTGGAGTGGATCTAAGTCGCTTCTCAGGCAGGAGTTGATATGTCTCATCAAAGCACTTCATCACTGTGGATGTAAGTCCTACTGGGCGATAGTTATTGAGGCAAATCATCATGCTGTCATTGGGCATGTTATAATTAAAGCCTGCTTGAAGCAGGTGGGTACCTCAGACTGATGAAGCAAGAGTTTAAAGATGCAGTGAACACTCCAGACGGTTGATCAGTACACGTCTTTCATACTCGGCCAAGTACCCCAGCTGGGCCAGATGCTTTCCATGGGTTCACCCCCCTGAAGGATGCTCTCACATCAGTTTCAGAGACTGAAATCACAGGGTCATCATGGGCTGTGTGAGTGTGTGAAGGCTTCTCAATGCTTTGACAGTCAAAGTGAGCATAGGAGACATTGAGCTCATCAGGAAGGGAAGCCCTGTTGTCGCCTACATTGCTTGATTTAACATTATAAGGGGCGATAGTACCCGAACCCTGCCAAAACTGCTGAGCATCCTTCATCGATTCAGGTTTAGTCTAGATTTGCCACTTCACCCATGAGATAGCTTTCTGGAGATCATACCTGGACCTCTTGTAACTTTCTCGGTGACTGGACTTGAAGGCCTCTCATCTGGCTCTCAGTAGGTTGTGGATCTCATGGCTCATTCAGGGCTTCTGACTGGGGAAGGCTGTAAGTAATTCTGTGGCGACACACTCATCTACAACTGTTTTAATAAAGTTCGTGACAACCATGGTATATTCATTCAGATCCACAGATGAGTGCTTGAACATGGCCCAAAGCAATCTCATCACTTCCTCTCTCCTCATTTGAGGATGCAACCATAAAAGATAAAAGGAAACCACTGAGATGTATATATTATCTGTTAGATTATAAAATATAGATCACCTTTTTTTACATGTATTTTCAGACGAAATATGCACCAAATTACCAGTGGGCTAGATGAACCAGGAAATTTGCGATGGCCTCTGGCTGGCACACTGGCTCTCTCCTGGATCCTAGTTTATTTCTCAATCTGGAAAGGCGTGGAATGGACAGGAAAGGTGGGGGTCAATAAATTCCTCTTTTACTTTACCTTCAGAAAAAAATCGAGAAAAGTCAATGAAATGGTTCTCAATTAGCATAATTGGGTTCAGTAGGTCTTAGAAAAGAAACATAAAGGTTTTACCTGCCTCTCCAAGTAGAAATAATTATGTTGTCACTGTTTTACTGTCTTGCAATTCATATAGTAATACACAGGAAAACAAATAAAACTAGATGCTGGAATCTGAGATTAGCCTTTAATTCCCGGAGATTGCAAGGTTGAATGCAATGGCTAATGGAAAAGATGCAGTCTCTGTTGCAAAGTAGTCTCTGTCTTGTGTTCATGCTTCTAATTTTGTACTTTTTCTCTTCATTTTATCTTAACTAGGTTGTGTACTTCTCTGCCACTTATCCCTATGTCATGTTGATCATTTTATTTATCCGTGGAGTAACTCTCCCAGGAGCAAAGGAAGGGCTTTTATTTTACTTAACTCCCAATTTCAAGAAGCTCTCAAGCTCACAAGTGAGTACAATGTGGATTTTCAATGTCGCTGCAGTTCTGTTGCAATGTGACAACTGTCACTGCTATGTATCAATTTGTGGCCTTGAGGAAAGTAGATTAGGAATGTTTCCCTTTGAGCTTTCACCTTCCAAAGTTCAAGAGAATCTTGTTGTTGCATGTTACATTTTGAAGGGAGTAACTTACAGGTTGTGTGAAATTCTCTTATTCAATTCAATATCATCTTTTCAAACATATATTTTCTCCTAACTTCTGTTTCCTGCTTAGGTCAGTGCAACAACTTGTTTAATCACCCTCAAATACTCTCCCCTCCTGTAGAATCATGCAGAATCTTCTACACAGGGTTCATTGGAGATGCATTGAATACGTACTGGTGGATGAACAGTTAACAGAATGTGCTTTGTGGTAAATGTACGGAGTTGTAGTCACCAGGTCTTAACAATAGTTCATTGGCCATGATGAGTTTTATGTTAAAAAATTAGATTTTTAGATGTTAAATAATCTTGGTCAGGTTTTACACATGGTATTCACTTGACTTTAGGAAGATGAACAGCATTCTGATCCTGGTTTATAAAAAACTGAGATGATTTATCAGAGAAGAAGTGTCTTCCTCCCTAATGTGAATGAAAGTCCTTGCTCTACTACCTTTGATAGCAGAGTGGTGCAGCAGTAAGTGCTTATTCTGGGTTTGACTGGAGTTTGCATGATTCCCCTGTGACAGCATGAGTTTCTTCCGGATACTCCAAAATCGTCCCACATCCAAAAGACACATAGGTAGGCTAACTGGCTACTGGCTACTGACACTCAAAGCAGCTGTGTATGTTGATTCTGTGGTTAAGAAGGCATACGGTGCATTGGCCTTCATCAATTGTGGGATTAAGAGCTGACAGGTAATGTTACAGCTATATAGGACCCTGGTCAGACACCACTTGGAGTACTGTGCTCAGTTCTGGTCACCTCACTACAGGAAGAATGTGGAAACTATAGAAAGGGTGCAGAGGCGACTTACAAGGATGTTGCCTGGATTGGGGAGCATGCCTCATGAGAATAGGTTGAGTGAACTAGAAGGTAAAGAAGAGAGTTAAATACCACCACAATGAGACAGTAATCATTTGGAATGTGTTACTCACAAGTGTAATTGCTGAACCTGATGTGCAGCTTGCCTGCGGGGGCACGTAGACCCCACACAGAGTCCATGGTTGTGACACTACCACCTTTATTATGGTGGATTTTAATTTTTGTTGGTCCGGTTAGGATGAACATCAAGGCACAGAATGTTTGCAGCATGAATGGAGGGTATTTAGCTTATTAAATCTAAACTGACTTTTGGCAAGTACATCAAGCCTGTCCCATTATATCACCCTCTGTCTGTAGCCTAAAATGTTTTTGTTTACATCTACTCGTCTGTTGCAAGCCATGATTGAATTTGCCTCGAGTATTCCTTGGCCAAGTATTTCAAATTCTAGTCATCCATGAGAAACATAACTAATGGGAGCAGGGGAAGTCCAGTGCCCCTGTGAGCTTGGCCTGCCACTCAATAAGCTTGCAGCTCATTGATCCAGGACTTAGCTCTAACTTCCTTATCCATTCTGTATGAAGTTCAGCTCTCCTATACTACAAAATTTTGTTTAACATAGGCTTAGGTCTACTCAATAATATTGTGCCCTTGCTGCCCAGACAGGAAATTCCAAAGATTTATGGCTCTGAAAGAATAATTTTCTCCTTAACACTGCGTTAAATGGGCGACCACTTATTTTGAAATCCTGATTTTATATTCCCTTACATGGGGAAACATCCTCTCATCACCCATCTTCTTGAGTCCCCTTGGAATCTCACTGTTTCAATAAAATCACCTCTTATTCTTCTAAACACCAATGAGTATACACCAAACCTACACAACATTTCTTCATAAAGCATCCCCTTCATTGCAAAAATGATTGTATTAAAATAAGTGTATAAAATGTTAGAAATATTCTGTGATTCTGGCAAGATATGGGGAAAAACACAGTAAATGACCTGATTAACTCCATTTCTCTACACTTGAATACTGGTTGACCTGCTATATATTTCAAGTTCTTCCTATCTTTATTTCTGAATTCCAGCTTTTCAATTTTCAAGCAAGCTAGTGAATTTAATCTGAATTACTTCCAGTACAAATGCATCCCTTCCTAGATAAGGGGACTAAAATTCTATTTGTAGAACAAAAGAAGCCTTTCCTCGTGTTGCAATGTGATCCTTTGCAAATCATCTTCACTTTATGTCTTCTGGATCTTGGCCTTCATAATTTTATTCAGATCCTCTTACAAACCTCCCTGTTTCAAAAACAAAGCCATATTTCTTCAATCTATCTATGTCATTCTATGACCCTTCATCCTGGAATCATACGAGTAGATCTCCTGCAGGCCTTCATATTCTTCCTAAAGGCTGGAATCCAGAAATGGACACAATTCCCCAGCTGAGGATGAACAAATATTCAACACAATTTCATCGTGACTTCATTGCTCTAGTACTCTATGTCTTGACTTGTAAATTTAATTTTCAAAATTCTTTCTTACCATCTCCAATAATTTTGCACAGATAAGCCCAGTTCTCTTTTCCCTGCAGCTCCATTAGACGTGCGCCCCTTAATTAATTTGTGTTGCTTCTTTTCACTTTGCCTATGAGAATGTAACATTTCATTTTATTACATTTTATGCACCACATACCTGTCTATACTATCTGGTGAAGGGTCTTGACCGGAAATACCAACAAGTCCTTTTGCTCCACGGATGTTGCCTGACCTGCTAAATTCTTCCAGTATATTGTTTGTTACCGTATATACCATCAGTCTGTCTATATTCTCTTGAAATCTATTAGGGTCCATCTCTCAACTGACTACCTTAATAAATATAGATTTATTTTGATGCAGTTATTTGCTTTTGATGAACTACTGATTCATTAATCATCCATGAGCGTGTGTTCCTTTTTGGGTAGGTCTGGCTTGATGCAGCCACACAGATCTTCTTCTCCTATGGACTAGGTTTGGGATCACTTATTGCTTTGGGCAGTTATAATAAATTCCACAACAACATTTACAGGTAAGTCACTTTAATGGAATTGCATTCAATTCAGTAGGAATTTTTCTAATTTTCAACTTCTACTGAAAGTGAGCTTATGGTTTGTTGTAATGGTTACATTTGTTTGTTGAGTCCACTTTCTGTAACACAGTCCAGCAGAGGTAATGAGATTTTCAATTTCTGACCTGGTCTGAATGCATAATCAATCAGTTGTTGTGACACTTGAATATACTCCCTTGTGATTCCTGTTATTATTAAGGACTTTTTACAATCACTGACTTAAACTTTACAGAAAAAGTCTTTAACATGAGATTAAAGTGGAAGGCAATGATCTTCTTGTAGATTAAAAATTAAAGGAAATAAAAAGAAGCAAAGCCTCGTATTTATTCCACAACTGTGATGTCCTTTCTAGTGAAGCACATGAGTGCTGTTGCTGTTGAGGTACAAGAACTTATATTGTGACCATGCTAGTTTCTTACATCCATTGATATTAGGCACAGACACACAAACACATGCATGCACACACAGACACGCACACACAGACGTGCTCACAGAGACACGCACAAGTACCAGAGATAATTGGTTTCATTCGTTGTTATTTATTAAACTTTTGCAATATTCCATTTTACAGTACATAGAAGTACTGCTGTGCTTGATAGAATTTCCAGACCACTCTGTGATTAAAAAAAAGTTATTGACCATCCCCAGAACTATTAGAAGACTGACGTTTAATTCCACTATGTGATTACATAAGAAAGTTGGGGGCGGAGGGGGGGAAGATTACAGTAGTATTTATTTTCCATTATCATAGTATTTATAAAAGTAATAAATATTTTACGAAACCTGTCACTTTACATTCTCACAAGCCTTTCTCAAGACAGTTTCATGCTCCTTTTGGCAGCCTGGGTAGAAAACAGACGATGATATTGCCAGAGAACAGGGCTCCTGCATGGTTAGTGGGGTACACGACAGTACATAAGTCAGAATAATGGAAGGGCAATGGGAGAATAAGAATGAAACATGGTAGAAAATAATTTTTTGAATATCTAAAATCATTTTCCAAATTAACACATACTTAAAGATTAACTTCCTATCAGTCACTCTGGAAGAAAGATTAATTATTTGAGATTATTTAAATGAATTCCATCTGTCTGCTTTATCTTCCAGAGATTGCCTCATAGTCTGCAGTATAAACTCCTGTACCAGCATATTTGCTGGATTAGTCATTTTCTCTGTCATTGGATTCATGGCCCACATCACAAATAAACCAGTAAGCGAACTTGCTTCATCAGGTAAGTACTGAGCTATTCACGCCAAGCTCCTTGAAGGTCATTCGTATCTGCCTATATGTAATAGAAGCCTCAAACCTAATACTTTAGAATCAAGCTCGTTGTCAGTGATATACACCGTGGCATTAGTTATTTTGTGGCAGCAGTGCATTGCAAGCCATAAAAATACTGTAAGATACAATTAAAATAATAAATAAATAGTGGAAAAGAGGAATAGTGAGATAGTCCTTATAGATTCATTAAAAAACCTGATGGAAGAAGCTGTTCCTAAAATATTGACTGTGGGTCTTCAGCTCTGTAGATATTTTTTAATATGCTGGATTTTGATATTGGGCTTCAGGAGGGTATTATTGAGTTGCTTCTAATCAAGCTGATTACAACAAAATATCTAATAGGAACAGCTTCTGTCTTTATAGTTGTTGCCAGTGTCTTGCCATTTATTGTATCAATTCAGGTATGGTATCCCGTTCACAGTAATTATCCATATTATTAGGACTTTATAAAATAATAATATCAGCAGGATATTCTGGTCTAACAGAAATGAATATGTGATTAGCCTAATAGCGCCCACCATTGGAAAATGGCATATTATACAATATGGGACAGTACAGAACAGGAACAAGCCCTTGGTCTACATTGTTATGCTGAACTAATTAAGATAGTAATCAAATGCCCAACTAAACTAATTTAATATGCCTATACATATATATCCTTCTATTTCCTGCACATTCATGTGCCAATCAAAGAGCCTCTTGAATACCTGTCATACTGACTCCATCACCAGCCCTGAGAGCACATTCCTGGCACCTACTATTCTCTGTGAAAAAAATTGACCTGCACATCTCCTTTCAACCTAACCCCTCTCAGCTCAAATACATGACCTCTGAAGTTAGAAACTTCAACCCTAGGAAAAAGATACCAGCTGTTGACATTGTCCATGCCTCTCATAATCTTATAAACCTCTGTCAGTTCTCCCTTTAGCCTCCACTGCTCTAGGGAAACAATATAGTCTGCCCAACTTCTTCTTAAAGCACATACTCTGTATCAGGCAACATCCCGGTAAACTTCTTTTGCACCTTCTCCGAAGCCTCATTATCCTTCTTCTAATGGGGTGACCAGAACTGTATGCAATGTCACCCTATTAATCCATGTAGACATTTACAGGGAGCTATGAACTTGGACTCCAAGATTCCTCTGTACAGCAGCAGTGTTAAGTGTCTTGCTATTAATGGTACACTGTCCCTTCACCTTTAATCTCCCAAAATACAACTCTTAACATCTGGCTGGTTAAACTCCATCTGCTTTTACTCTGTCCATAGCTGAAACTGATCTAAATCCTGCTGCATTCTTAGTCTTCTACGTTATCCACAACACCACCAATTTTTACTAACTCACCCATCTATGTTTTCATCCAAGTCCTTTACATTATCACAAAAAGCAGATGTCTCAGTACAGGTCCTTGTGGAACACCATTCATTGTGGACCTCCGGCCAAAATAAGTCCCATCAACTACTACCCTCTGTCTCTAAGGGCAAGTTAATTCTGGATCCCAACAGCCAATCCACCATGGATCCCATTCATCTTAATCTCTAGATGATCCACTTCTGAGGGACCTTGTGAAACACCTCACTAAATTTCATGTAGAGAACATCCACAGCTTAACCCTCATCAACCACCTTTGTCACCTCCTTAAAAGCTCAATCAAATTGGTATGATAACTTGCCCCACACAAAGCCATGCTAACTGTTCCAAATTAGGCCATAGTTTTCCAAATGCTTATAAATCCTATCCCAAGAACCTTCTCCTGTAACTTCTGTACCACTGACGTGAAATTCACCAGTCTGTAGTTTCCAGGAATATCCCTATTTGCCTTCTTGAATAATGGAAAAACATCAGCTACTCACCAGTTTTCCAGGAGGTCAGCTGTGCACTAGAGAAGGAACAAATATATTGGTCAAGACTCTAGCAATATCATATTTGCCCTTGGTCAATAACCTGAGGTATATCTCTTCAGACCCTGGAGATTGACCCACCTTAATGTTCTTTCCCAGACCCAACACTACTCCCTTATTTATCTCAAACATCCTAGCAAATTGGCATATGACTCACTTATCTCCCTACATTCTACTTCTGCTTTGTAAATACTGTTGCAAAGTACTCATTTAAGATGTCACCCACATCCTTCACTTCCAAGCATGCGTTTCCTCCTTTAGCCTTAAGTGGTCCTACCCATTCCCTTGTTATCCGCTTGGGACTCTTCATAATTCCACTTTCCATGGACTTTTCATGACCGTGCCTAGCTTTCCTAATTCCCTTCTTGAGCTTTTCTCTAGCCTTCTTTTTTATAACTTAAGGACTTTGTTTGAACTTAGCTTCCTAAACCATACACATGCTTCTTTATTTCTACTTGATTAAATGCACCACCTGTCTCATCTTCCAAGGTTCCCTTACCTTGCCATCCCTGTTCTTCTTTCTTCCTGGAACATACTTGTCTGTATTCTGTCAACTAGTCTTTAAACACCCTCCATATAATCATCTTGTGGGTTTGCCCAAAAACAGCTGCTCCCAAAATAAGTCTCCCTAGTTCCTGCCTAATACTCTCTCAATATGCCAATGTCTCTCTTAATTTCTCCAAAGTACAGTAATGCCCTCCTGCTAGCTCCATAATTATTCTTATCTACAGCTAGCTTAAAACTTATGGAGTTGTGGTCACTGACAGTCTTGTACTCTCGTTCCCCTTGACTTGGAACATCTAATGTTTAAGTGCTGACCATTCTACTTACCAAGAAAGTTCTCCTCTGTGATCCCGACCACAGCTTATATACCCACAAAGGCTGATGATTTCAAGCAAGTACTTGAGGTATTGAATACAGTGGTTAGCAAACAAGAAGCAGCCTATCCCAATGCATTTCATAGGACTTCAGTCAGGCTTGTTTGAAGAAATCTCTGCTCAACTATCATCAACATATCACTTGCAGCATGAGGAACGCCAACACACTTGACCACTGTTACACTGTGATTAGGAATGCTTACTGTTCCATCCCTGGCCCACTTTTCAGGAAATCTGACGATTTGGCTGTCATTCTTCTACCTGCATGAAAGCATTGGCTAAAAAGCAAGACTCCAGAGATAAGGACAATAAAGAGGTGGTCAGGGGAGGCAGAGGAGCGGCTACAGGATTACTTTGAGTCGGTGGACTGGGCCATGTTCAAGGACTCATCTGAGGATCTGAATGAATACGTCATGGTTGCCATAGACTTTATGAAAACAGTTGTAGACAAGTGTGGCCCCACAAAATTATTCAGACGCTTCCTCAACCAGAAGCTCTGGTTGAAGCAAGAGATCAGCAACCTCTGAGGGCCAGATCTGTGGCATTCAGGTCTGGTGACCAAGTAAAACACAAGAGGTCCAGGTATAATCTCTGGAAAGCCATCTAACATACCAATCGTCAATTCCAGACCTAACTTGAATCACTGAAGGATGCTAAACAGCTGTGACGGGGTTTGTATGCTATCACCTCCTGCAAAGTGAAACCAAGCAACATAGGTGACAACAAGGTTTTGCTCCCAGATGAGCTCAATGCCTTTTATATTGACTTTGACCATCAAAGCATGCCAGCACCTTCACGAACTCCCATAGCCCCCGACGACCCTACTATTTTATTCTCTGAGGCTGATGTGAGAGCATCCTTTAGGAGGGAGGACCCACGGAAAGCACCCGACTCAGATGGGGTACCTGGCCGAATACTAAAGACATGCTGATCAACTGGCTGAGTATTCATCGATATCTTTAATCCCTCACTTTGGCTGTCTGAGGTACCCTCAGTTCAAGCAGGCTTCAATGAACCTGCCTCAATGAATATAAATCAGCAGTCCTTACATCCACAGTGATGAAGTTCTTTGAGAAGCTGGCGAGAAGTTGGCAGCATGGTAGCGTTTGGGCAGCACGGTAGTGTAGTGGTTAGCACAACGCTTTACAGTTCCAGTGACCCGGGTTCAATTCCCGCAGCTGCCTGTAAGGAGTTTGTAGGTTCTCCCCATGACCGTGTGGGTTTCCTTCGGGTACTCCAGTTTCCTCTCACAGTCCAAAGATGCACCAGTTGGTACGTTACTTGGTCATTGTTATTTGTCCCATGATTAGGCTAGGGTTAAGTCGGCGGTTATTGGGCGTCATGGCGCGAAGGGCCAGAAGGGCTTATTCCATGCTGCATGTCAATTAAAAAAACCATATCAGCTCCTACATGTGAAGCGACTAGCATCTGCTCCAATTTGCCTACAGTCACAACTGGTCCACAGCAGGCACACCAATGCTGGAGGAACTCAGCAGGCCAGGCAGCATCTATGGAAAAAGGTACAGTAGACATTTCAGTCCGAGACGTCAACTGTACTTTTTCCCATAGATGCTGCCTGGCCTGCTGAGTTCCTCCAGCATTTTGTGTGTGTTGCTCGGATTTCCAGCATCTGCAGATTTTCTCTTGCTTGTGACAGAGATACCATTTCATTGACTCTGTGCTCAATACGGGAACATCTGGACAGTGGAGATACATCAGGATGCTCTTCGTTGACTACAGCTTGGCATTCAATACTATCATCCCCTCAGAATTAATCAGTAAGTTCCAAGACCAAGGGCTCAATACCTCCTTGTGTAACTGGACCATCAATTTCCTCACTTGCAGACCCCAGTCAGTCTGGATTGGCAACAACATCTCCTCCACAATCACAATCAGCACAGATGCACCATACGGTTGTGTGCTTAGCACCCTGCCCTTATCTCTTTATACTTTTGACTGTGAAGCTAAGCTCAGCTCCACTGCCATATTTAAGTTTGCTGACGACACCAATGTCATTGACCAAATCAAAAGAGGAGATGAACCAGCATGCAGGAGGGAGATTGAAAATCTGGCTGAGTGGTGCCACAACAACAACCTCTCACTCCATGTCAGCAGCGAGATGAAGGAGCTGATTATTGAGTCCAAACAGTCTGGAGGTCCATGAGCCAGTTCTCTTTGGGGGATCAGATGTGGAGAGGGCCAGCAGCTTTAAATTCCTCGGTGTTATCATTTCAGAGGATCTGTCCTGGGCCCAGCATGTAAGTGCAATTACAAAGAGACCGTGGCAGCACTTCCACGGTCTAAGAAGCTGCGAAGATTCAGCATGTCATCTAAAACTGACAAAGTCCTATAGATGTGTGATGGAGAGTGTATTGACATCGCGGCATGTGAGTGCCTTTCAAATGACATTCAATAGAAAAGCCTACAAAAAGTGGGGAAGCAGGCCTGTCCATCACAGGTAAAGCCCTCCCCACCATTGAGCACATCCGTACGAGCACTCTCACAGAAAAGCAGCATCCATCGTCAAGGACTGCCAGTACAGGTTCAGGAACAGTATTACCCCTCAACCATCAAGCTATTGAACCAGAGAGGATAACTTCACTCACCCCAACATTGAAATGTTCCCACAACCGGTGGACTCACTTTCAAGGATTCTTCATCTCATGTTGTTGATATTTATTATTATTATTATTACTTTGTTTATTGGTATTTACTGTGAAATGCCAGCAGGAAAATGAATCTAACAACTAGGACATTGAGGAACAGATGAACAGGCAGATTACGGAAAGTTTTAAAAACAGGCCTCTGCCCCTTCCCTCTTCAGTCCTGACGAAGGGTTCCGGCCCGAAACGTTGACTGATCATTTCCACGGATGCTGCTCGACTTGCTGAGTTCCTCCCGCGTGTTGTGAGTGTTGCTGTAAAAACAGGGTGTTGCTGTGGCTGACTTCAACTTCCCTATTACAGACTGGAACTTCTTTGGTGCAAAACGGGTCTGGATGGGGCATCCAGGAGAGTTTTCCTAAATCGACATGTAAATAGCTGAAGAAGGGGAGTAGCCATATTTGGGCTGGTGTTGGGTTATGAGCCTGACCAGGTGACTACCTTTCTAAGTTCAAAGTAAATTTATAATCAAAGTACGTACAGTATGGTGGCATATAAATTTACTTTGAACTGAGAAAGGTAGTTATCTAGTCATCATTTTTTCTGCCTGTTCATCTATTCCTCAATGTCCTAGTTGCTATTTGGAGTCAGTAGTGTAATCCCATATAATCCCATCAGACTGATCACAACATTTTTTTAAGTTATTGGGTTGTAAGGATATAGACTCAGTGGATGAACTCTCTATTATGTTCCCTCTGAATGTAGCTGTGATATCACTCCTGATTAATAGTGCAATTTACCCCACCCCTCAACTTTACTTCCTTCTCTGTTTGCAACAGAGAGACGCTGGTGTGCAAAAAAAGGTGTCCAGTCTAAGAGTTATCATCTTAGTCATTTTTCGTGGGCTCGCAAGACCCTGTTGGATATTGGTGGTGTGGAATGCTGCAAGTAAAATTTGTTGGCTATAGAGTGAATGGTGGGTGTAGATGTGTGGCATTGGTCAGTGTGAGGACTAGGCCTCAAGCTGTGGTGTTGCCTGCTTGCAGCCCCCCAGGGGAGGCATCGGAATGGGATACTCCACTGGAGTGCCTGTTGCAGAATGGTGAGCCTCCATGTTGGAGTGTGTGTTGCCCCCTAGTGTTTGCTCAGCAGAAGACAAGTTAAATTGTGTTCAACTGCAGACCGCTGCAACATTCATGAACTTAGTGACTTGGACTATGTATTTTTTGTGACTTTATTTTACTGCTGTTTTATATGTGCTATATGTGCTTTGTGTTGTGTATGACTTTTGGTACTGTGTTTTGCACCTTGGAGGAATGTTGCTTCATTTGACTGTATTCATGGGTATTCATGAATGATAATTAAACTTGAACTTGAAATCCATCTTTTCTAAAATATCGAAACCATGAAATATTAAGCATCTGTTCCTGTCTTTCTCTTGGCCCAGTCTCTATTGTCACTAAACATCACAGTTCCATGTACTAAACCATGCTCTAAGTTCATCACATTTACCCATACTATTCCTAATATTAAAATACACACACTTCATATCTTTTATCCCATTGTATCTTACTCGGCATGACATCCACCTTCCTTTCAATCCTTTCTTTTCTGACCTGGTGTTTTGGTTCCCATCCCCCTGCTAAACTAGAGTACACCCTCTCGAGTAGTACCATTGAACTTCCCTGCCAGGATATGGCTTCCCTCCAGTTCAGGTTCAACCTATCCCTCTTGTACAGATTGCCCCCACCTCAGAAGATGTACCAATAATCCAAGAACTTGAAGCCCTGCCCCCTGCGCCAGTTCTCAGCCATACATTCATCTATTACATCATTCTATTTCTGCCCTGACTAGCATGTGGTGCTGGGAGTAATCCAGTGATTACTGTTTTTAACGTGACTACCTGACCATGCAATGTCAGGGAATGATAACGGGTGGACCTCACACTTCAACGGGTCAAATTAATGACTGTTTTGTTCTCGATAAAATAAAATCTCACCTCAGTTGCTAGGAGATCCTCTGTTCTTGAGTCATGAAACCACCATCAGCACGAATGGAACAGACTGAGGAATTACAGTATTGAACAGCCCAGAGTCAGTCATCTAAAATGCATGTGGGCCATCAGTAGTGGAAAAGTTATACATGTCTGCTCCCCTCCTTGATAAGGCTAGAATCCTTTCAGCTATTTAAGCAGCCCAACTGGCTTGAAATTACTCCAGTGGCCCTGGGCTGGTGCTGCTAATGTGTTTCTGTCTCAGACCTCCTGAGCCCAAGTAAGGACCTCGACTGATGCAGACAAGTTTATCACTCCAACTTCTACCAACAGCAGGACCTCTGTACTTTTACTGTAAATTTTCTGTGGAGTAGATGCACGTCAACAAGTTTTTCTCCGGCCTTGTAGCTCTGGCATATGTGATTTCTTCCACAGGCCCTGGGCTCGCATTTCTTGCTTATCCACAAGCTGTGACACAAATGCAACCAGCAGCACTATGGGCCATTCTCTTTTTCTCCATGTTACTGATGCTTGGTCTTGATTCACAGGTTAGTATTGAAATTGTGTAAAGTATAACTATAATTTCTGATATAATAGAAGTTATATACTCAAGAACAAAATGATAAATTTTCATTTAATTTTTTTTTCTTTACTTCTTTCCCATCTTGCTCTTTTGATGAAGAAGATGCATGTGCTTTTCTGCTCTGGGTCATTAACTTATGATTTTTATTTGCATAAGCCAGATCTTGAGTTATTACTTCGTGAAATACAAAAAAATCGAACAAATCCTTCGCCAGCATTAATGTGCATGCACCGGATAGCAGGAATCATCAATTAGTGATCAAAATTGGAAACATCCACTATCCCTGGCCCTTCATGTTTAATTTGCAGTGAAAGGGACAGCCATGATCTCTGAAATACAATAGACAGACCATGAAAATTCTTCAGTCTATTGTTAGCAGCACGCTGATTCTTCATGACAGAACATTGAACTTCACAATCCTGTTCAAAAATCCCTCCATTGCCACATTTTCCCAGCTCTGTTTATTTCCCCTAGTTTCATATCATTTCACAATCCCTGCACTCCCTCACTTCTAATCTTTTGCATTAGCTTTTTGCATAGCACCATTGGTGACTATACCCAGCAACCTGACAATATGGCCATTAAACCCTCAAGTTCTTTCTCTAAATCTTCTGAACATTTTACTTCCCTCTGATCCTTTAAATCCCTCCTGAAAGTCTCTTTGATCAAGTTTTGGCTCAATGTCTGAGCAGCTTTCTGTCTGGCTCATTGTCAAACTTCGCATGAGATTCATTCCTGTGTATTATCTTGGCCCGAAATCAGTGGAGGTTGCAGTTGTTACTCAACTATTAATCGAAAGATGAGAGTTAACATGACAGCTTGTAAGTTTTAATATTTTTACAAAATCCAGATAAAGTTGGTATAAAAGGCCGGTTTGCTGAAGAGTGGTGGATTGCCATAAAACACTTAATTTTTTTATTTGGGAAGGAAACCAGTAATCCTTACCTAGTCTAACATAAATATGAGTCCAGTTCCACAATAATATGGTTAACTCTTTACTCTAAATTATTTACCAATTGACTCTTTTGTATTACATTAGGCAGATTGCTCAGATTTGATGGAAATTTGATTACTGAGTGGAGGTTACATATAAACAGTTTTCATTTTCAAGAGTAGCTGTCTTACGAACCCCTATTCTTGCATTTCTTCAAGATGCTTGCATTTCTGTAATTAAATGCCCTGTCTTGAAGAAATGCTGTAAAATTTTACGGGAGAACTTGCGTACTTGGACTTCCACAGTCAGATCTTCCATCTCCCTAGGAACTCCAGTATACAGCCATTTTCTGAATTTTCATGGCCTGCATATGTCAGATGGTAGAATAATGCAAAGGGACGCCACCAGAAATAAACAAAATAAAGAGCTGGAGGAAGAGTGCCACAGCAAGGCAACCTGGGACAACCTGATGTCTCCAGAAAGTTCTTTTACTTTCTACTTCTGACTTCACAAAAATCCAATTCTGAATATGTCTATTGAGTAGACTCCAGTGATATCTTTAAAGTACCTATACACTTTGCAATCTTTTTCCAGACCAGAATAAATGGTTGGTGTTTGAATAGCCATGAGCCGCATCTCCCTTTCATCTTAGAGTATGGGAAAGCGGGACTCTTACAGAATTTTACTGTTGAAAATAATCCAGTTGTCGACCCAGCTGAATGATGCAACTGTAACATTGCCAACTAGACAGCCCAGCCCTAATACATCTGTGGATAGACTGTGCACTAATATTTTATATGCAGCTTGGAATTAATGAGCGTTGTTGATCGCTGCCTATGTTATGTGAAATTTTAAACACTACACGAATATATTCCTGCATCATTCAGGTCACAGCCTTCTCAATAATCATCATTTCCCCCTTAGGTTCTTCTCTCGTACTTCTCTGGTGTAGGCATTATGATGAGCTTGAGCAATTCATCTCTTTCTGACTTCCTGCCTTACCAGTTCTTTGTATTAATTCCCTCACATTTCTGTATTGAATATCCACATGAATATTAAATACTGGAATCCTAGAGAACTACTTCCTGGAACTAATTCGGAAGACGTGTAGCTCGGGTGGTTGACGGCTGGGTTGAGTTGTTCTCCGATCTTGGCAATTTACTTGCAAACATTTACTTGTCTCCTCGCATGGTGACAAAATGTTTGCAAGTAAATTGCAAACCCGACCCAACCAGAGCTAATTCCTGATGAAGAATTTAAAAAAAATAATGTCTTTACTTTTCATGAACTGACTGTTTATGTTGTTCCCATCTAATTATTCTGTTTTCAAGTTCTGCACAGTGGAAGGGTTTGTTACTGCCCTAATGGACGAATATCCTAAAAGCCTGCGATCTCATAAAAAGCTCTTCATTGCACTGGTGTGCATCATTTCATACCTCGTTGGATTAAGTAATGTTACTCAGGTACATGTGAAATAAATGTCTCATTTGTACTGTGCTATGCAGCATCTAGACTGTTCCAGCTTAAACAAGGGTAGACTTCTCTACAGCTCAAATGTGTTTTGGTCAGAACTGAGTCCATAGTAGGAACTTATCAAATTGTACTTCATACTCACTGAGGTTAGTTTTGTGACTCATAAACCTTTTTGAGTCTTGCTTCAGTGTCCAGGTACTTCCCCACCAATGACAGCAGGGGTCAGATGAGGGTCAGATGGCTGACAAGAGAAATTAGGGATAGTATCAATTCCAAAGAAGAAGCATACAAATTAGCCAGAGAAAGTGGCTCACCTGAGGACTGGGAGAAATTCAGAGTTCAGCAGAGGAGGACAAAGGGCTTAATTAGGAAGGGGAAAAAAGATTATGAGAGAAAACTGGCAGAGAACATAAAAACGGACTGTAAAAGCTTTTATAGATATGTAAAAAGGAAAAGACTGATAAAGACAAATGTAGGTCCCCTGCAAACAGAAACAGGTGAATTGATTATGGGGAGCAAGGACATGGCAGACCAATTGAATAATTACTTTGGTTCTGTCTTCACTAAGGAGGACATAAATAATCTTCCAGAAATAGTAAGGGACAGAGGGTCCAGTGAGATGGAGGAACTGAGCGAAATACATGTTAGTAGGGAAGTGGTGTTAGGTAAATTGAAGGGATTGAAGGCAGATAAATCCCCAGGGCCAGATGGTCTGCATCCCAGAGTGCTTAAGGAAGTGGCCCAAGAAATAGTGGATGCATTAGTGATAATTTTTCAAAACTCGTTAGATTCTGGACTAGTTCCTGAGGATTGGAGGGTGGCTAATGTAACCCCACTTTTTAAAAAAGGAGGGAGAGAGAAACCGGGGAATTATAGGCCGGTTAGCCTAACGTCGGTGGTGGGGAAACTGCTGGAGTCAGTTATCAAGGATGTGATAACAGCACATTTGGAAAGCGGTGAAATGATCGGACAAAGTCAGCATGGATTTGTGAAAGGAAAATCATGTCTGACGAATCTCATAGAATTTTTTGAGGATGTAACTAGTAGAGTGGATAGGGGAGAACCAGTGGATGTGGTATATTTGGATTTTCAAAAGGCTTTTGACAAGGTCCCACATAGGAGATTAGTGTGCAAACTTAAAGCACACGGTATTGGGGGTAAGGTATTGGTGTGGGTGGAGAATTGGTTAGCAGACAGGAAGCAAAGAGTGGGAATAAACGGGACCTTTTCAGAATGGCAGGCGGTGACTAGTGGGGTACCGCAAGGCTCAGTGCTGGGACCCCAGTTGTTTACAATATATATTAATGACTTGGATGAGGGAATTAAATGCAGCATCTCCAAGTTTGCGGATGACACGAAGCTGGGTGGCAGTGTTAGCAGTGAGGAGGATGCTAAGAGGATGCAGGGTGACTTGGATAGGTTGGGTGAGTGGGCAAACTCATGGCAGATGCAATTTAATGTGGATAAATGTGAAGTTATCCACTTTGGTGGCAAAAATAGGAAAACAGATTATTATCTGAATGGTGGCCGATTAGGAAAAGGGGAGGTGCAACGAGACCTGGGTGTCATTATACACCAGTCATTGAAAGTGGGCATGCAGGTACAGCAGGCGGTGAAAAAGGCGAACGGTATGCTGGCATTTATAGCGAGAGGATTCGAGTACAGGAGCAGGGAGGTACTACTGCAGTTGTACAAGGCCTTGGTGAGACCACACCTGGAGTATTGTGTGCAGTTTTGGTCCCCTAATCTGAGGAAAGACATCTTTGCCATAGAGGGAGTACAAAGAAGGTTCACCAGATTGATTCCTGGGATGGCAGGTCTTTCATATGAAGAAAGACTGGATGAACTGGGCTTGTACTCGTTGGAATTTAGAAGATTGAGGGGGGATCTGATTGAAACGTATAAGATCCTAAAGGGATTGGACAGGCTAGATGCAGGAAGATTGTTCCCGATGTTGGGGAGGTCTAGAACGAGGGGTCACAGTTTGAGGATAGAGGGGAAGCCTTTTAGGACCGAGGTTAGGAAAAACTTCTTCACACAGAGAGTGGTGAATCTGTGGAATTCTCTGCCACAGCAAACTGTTGAGGCCAGTTCATTAGCTATGTTTAAAAGGAAGTTAGATATGGCCCTTGTGGCTACAGGGGTCAGGGGGTATGGAGGGAAGGCTGGGTTCTGAGTTGGATGATCAGCCATGATCATAATAAATGGCGGTGCAGGCTCGAAGGGCCGAATGGCCTACTCCTGCACCTATTTTCTATGTTTCTATGTTTCTAAATAAACCATTTCACCTCATGTATATTAACTGAGATCAGAAGGTGTAGCCCTACTGCAGTGGATTGGCATTTTGAATTTGAAATATTACCTCTTATTGAATAACTTTGACAATTTTGTGGTGACATGATAAATTATCACCAGATTTGAGCTATAGTTTAGGATCCATTTAAATGTTCTTCAGATAGTTCAGGTAGAGCCACTGACTATTAGTGGAGATGAAATAATTGAATCTGCTAATCTAGTTGTAAATATTGCTGTATTACCCACTTCTCAGAACATCTATACCTTGTTAAGAAAATAATTACTCAAAATTTGCTGGTCATAAACACCAACTCTGATAGATGAGTGATTTACTCCCAGGGACCTGGAACACGACTTACAATCATGGCGTCATCCACCCATCGAGTCTTTCAATCCCCCATGAGAACCCTCCATCTGCTGTAATTCAAATCTTGTAGATTTTCCCTTTTTTTTAAATTTTCATCTTCTTTTAAGGGCTTGAAATGTATTAAAACCCATACTGTTTCCAATCTTTATATAAAATAGAATATTACGCTGATTTTGATCTATTATATATTTTATGGCAAATTAAGTCAAAATATCAGGTGAACAATTTCTCAAGCAGAGGGGTCCCTCATAACTGGGTATGGCTCACCAAGGATAGGTACTCCATTCAGAACAATTTCCTTACAATTTACCTGTAGCCTTGTAATTGACCCAATTCTCTTATGAAAACTGATGACCTCTGTTTACATTACCTTTACAGGCAGTGAATGCCACTGTAAAGAATTTGTTTAAGGTGTATTACATGGTGGCCTAAAATAACTTCTCCATGAATGTCCTCTTCCTCTGTCTGAGCATGAGGTTGGCTTTGTGTTTGGTCAGAACTCAGTGAAGCAAGTTACTCCCATGTTTCTCCATTGTGTTGCTCTGTAGCTTACTGTGCCACACCATTTCACCAGCAAAGCAGAAACAGATTATTGGAGTAACTGCTGTGTAAGATGAATCAATGACCTACCATTTTTACTGCTGGGTAAGCTGTGCCCATGCAAAGAACCAAACTCATAAGTTATAGCTCCTGGAATAGCTACTAGACATGGGATTGTTTCCTTGGTTTTGTGTTGGTGGGCTTTCCAGTGTTGTTAGTGGGTTTCATTGTTGGTTGATGATGTCAGTTAATAAATTGGCATTTTTTCTTTTGTGTTTTACCAATTATTGAACTTGCTGCCCCAAAGCACAGCTGTATTACCAGCTTTTGCATTCTAGTATTACTGTGGTTGTCCTATATTAGAAACTCACATTTCTGAATTTTGTTTCTCTTCTGAATTCAGGGTGGCCTCTATGTGTTCAAGATGTTTGACTACTATTCTGCCAGTGGGATGAGCCTGCTCTTCCTGGTTTTCTTCGAGACTATCTCAATATCTTGGTTTTATGGTAAGTAGCTGCTTTAAATTTACCCGGTTCCCTTATTATTTAGAAACAGAACTGAATGTGATAGGTTTTCATGTGATCCCTTTTATTCTCTCTCAAGAAGCTAGGTAAAAGAACATACACTCAGTGGCTGCTTTATTAGGTATCTATCCACCTGCTTGTCAGTGCAAGTATCTAATCTGTCAATCATGCGACTGCAACTCAATGCATAAAAGTATGCAGACATGGTCAAGAGGTTCAGTTGTTGTTCAGACCAAACATGAGAATGGGGAAGAAAAATGATATCAATGACATCGACCGTTGAATGATTGTTGGAGCTAGATGGGGTGATTTGCATATCTCAGAAACTGCTGATTTCCTGGGATTTTTACAAACAAATGTCTCTAGAGCAGGGGTTCCCAACCTTTCTCTTGCCACGGACCAATACCATTAAGCAAGGGGTCTATGGACCAGAGGTTGTGAACCCCTGCTCTAGAGCTTACAGAGAAAGGTGCAAAAAAACTAAAACAGTGAGCAGCAGTTCTGTAGGTGAAAATGCCGTGTTAATGAGAGAGGTCGGAGCAGAATGGCTAGGCAGATTCAAGTTAACAGGAAGGTGACAGTAACTCAAATAAACCAAACATTACAACAGTGGTGTGCAGAAGAGCATCTCTGTATACACAACACATTGAATGTTGAAGTGGACGGGCTACAGCAGCAGAAGACCATGAACGTACACTCAGTGGCCACTTTATTATGTTACAGGAATGGCCAATTAAATGCGAGAGATCTACGTCAGTAATATTGGTTGCTCGGAGTCTATGGCTTTAGAACAACAAGCTGTTCGGATGTTTATCAAAAAGAAATCAGATCCGAACTGAGATTCTTACATTTTTTCCTTCATACATCACAGCATTTAACTGTGAAGTGCACTGAACTCACTATTCTCCGGATCCAGGGATTATAATGCTACAAAAAAGGTCTGGCAGACCAAGAAAGATTCAGATAGAAAAATCAATTTTAAGTTTCTTTCTAGGTTATCTTTCTTATATAACTAAACCAGTGAAATTTGTACCAACTTGGTGCTGGTAGCGGCTGTGTCACTTGGATAATGAAGTCAAAGGTTATACTGGCAAGTGGTCCAAATTTGGCTAGAAATGAGAAGAGGCTGTGGGAACAAAGAGGCAAGTATATGCCTAATGAGAGAGAACTCAGCTAGGTTCCCTTTGCTTACCATCACTGGGAATTACTGCTGATGTAGCGTGTTTCAGCAATGGCAATTGCACAGAAGGGAATTGCAGCCTCTGGATCCCTCAGGTTTGCTTACTTTCTGACCGCCCTTTATAAAATTGCCTGGGGAGGTTTGTGAAAAGATTGTGAATATCATGTGCTCTTTCTTCAGTAATGTTATGTATTATTTGTGTATCACTGTTATTTATGCCTCTCTACAGTAAACATACAAAACTGAAATGTACTGAAGCAAAACATTAGAGCAGAAGCACAGTTTGGGTTATGTGCCCTAATGAGAGTTCTTTAAGCAGATTCAAAATGTCTACCCTTGATTGCTTGTGTTAAAGCTCATTATAGCATATGCATTATGTATTCAATTCTGAAATTCAGTTCTAATGACTTAAATGGAACTCCATTTCAGTAGAGGAGTACAACAGTGTATGCTATTATATGTGCTTAGCACATGAATCCAAGGATGCAATTCTATGCATAATAAAGCAAAAACTGAATGAACTGCCAGCAAAAATTCAGCTTGAGACATTTGTTAGAAACAGTCATGACAGGGAACTAAATATAGCAGGTTATTAAGTCAACGGTTAAGAGAAGCAAAATGATAGCCAGTGCAGTAGTGGGTACGGATTTATAGACTTCAGTAATAACAGAGGACATAATAGGTGGTCAGGAGGTGAGGAAGACATTTTAGGATAAAATTAAATAGAATAGAAGATAATATAAGATAATAAACCCAATTCTGATTCTGAAAACTGAAACAGATTTAACTGAAATTTCTGGTGGCTTGGTAACAACTATGAAGCTGTGGAATATGAAAATGAAGTGATTAGACAACCACGTAGAAAGATCAATATGGTATTAATGGGCAATGCCAGAAATGTAGATTTAGAATAGATTTCCTTTTAATTTCTATTATGGGATATGAGAATTGGAGACAAGACCAATGTTAATTGACAATCACTAATTATCCCTGAACTGAGTAGGGAAATTAAGAGTCAACCAGTGCCTAGAGTCACATGTCAGCCAGACCACAGGAAGTTCAATAGATTGTATTTCATGAAGAAACTGGTAGAATGCTCTTAAAAGCCCCAATCCCATTGAATGATGGAACAGGCTTGAGACTGCCCTGTTTCTATATTCCAACATTTCTATGAATTTCAGGGATTTAATCCAGGGTCCAAAGGAGAATTTGAATAGTCATCGTCATGGGGGCTGTCATTGCTTCTTTGATCAAATGCACCATTGTTGTTTATAAAAAAAATTCAGAAACTTTCTGCAATAAGACTGAGAGTCAAGCATTTGCCAATTATTAGATATAATTAGACCTTCAAAGAGAAATGATTCATGTTAAAGGAAACTGAAACAATATAAATGGAAACATATTCTGATTTTGTTGACAGGAGTAAACAGGTTTTATAAGAACATTGAGGAAATGATTGGGTACAAGCCTTGCATTTGGTGGAAGCTTTGCTGGGTGTACTTTACACCCATTATAGTTCTGGTAAGACAAAAACCTTTTTGGTATTCTTACAAACCTGCCAAGAGCATTCAAAGACAGAAATGCATTAAAGTGATGTTCTTGTTCCTTGGAGCAGTGTAAAAGCATGAATACATGTGAAAATGTAAGTATAATGCAAAAACCTTCTTTACTATTCATTATTAATTTCATTTCCTTATCTGCATTGTGTATGCTACATCTTACCCTGAAACTATCCACCTTTAGCTTTATGATGCCTGAGGACAAGCATCTTGTTGGTATTTACCTTATCAAGGCCTTATAGAATTTTAAGCATTTCAATAGATCATCTCTCATTCTTCCAATGCATATTCCAGAGTGTGTCGGTCATCCTGCTAATATTTTCCACATAAGGCACCTTGTGCTAGAAGGCAACATACTGAACCCTCTCTGAAAAGCTTTGTCCCTGCTTAATGAAAGAGACAGTCACATACAGGGATGATTCTCATCAACCATCCTATACAACAACAGCACAACATTCCTGCCTTCATTCTCAATTTCTTTCAGGATAGAGGCCCTTCTTGTTACTCGCAGTCCTTCCATTTCTGTGTTTCATGGACTGAAGAAATCCAGGTACTCCTGCACCATTTAAACAATACTCTTATTTCTTTTCCTTACAGAGTGCATAACTCACAATTCCCTACATTATATACATGATTTAATAAATTATTCCCAATGTCATGGGCTGTTGCCTTGTGTCTTTTATGTTAGAGCTTACCAAATGCCTTTTGTCATAGTCATACTTTATTGACCCCAGGGGGAAATTGGTTTTCGTTACAGTTGCACCATAAATAATAAATAGTCATAGAACCATAAATAGTTAAATAGTAATATGTAAATTATGCCAGTAAATTATGAAATAAATCCAGGACCAGCCTATCGGCACAGGGTGTCTGACCCTCCAAAGGAGGAGTTGTAAAGTTTGATGGCCACAGGCAGGAATGACTTCCTATGACGCTCTGTGCTGCATCTCGGAGGAATGAGTCTCTGGCTGAATGTACTCCTGTGCCCACCCAGTACATTATGTAGTGGATGGGAGACATTGACCAAGATGGCATGCAACTTAGACAGCATCCTCTTTTCACTCACCACCGTGAGGGAGTCCAGTTCCATCCCCACAACATCACTGGCCTTACGAATAAGTTTGCTGATTCTGTTGGTGTCTGCTACCCTCAGCCTGCTGCCCCAGCACACAACAGCAAACATGATAGCACTGGCCACCACAGACTCGTAGAACATCCTCAGCATTGTCTGGCAGATGTTAAAGGACCTCAGTCTCCTCAGGAAGTAGAGACGGTTCTGACCCTTCTTGTAGACAGCCTCAGTGTTCTTTGACCAGTCCAGTTTATTGTCAATTCGTATCCCCAGGTATTTGTAATCCTCCACCATGTCCACACTGACCCCCTGGATGGAAACAGGGGTCACCGGTACCTTAGCTCTCCTCAGGTCTACCGCCAGCTCCTTAGTCTTTTTCACATTAAGCTGCAGATAATTCTGCTCACACCATGTGACAAAGTTTCCTACAGTAGCCTTGTACTCAACCTCATTGCCCTTGCTGATGCATCCAACTATGGCAGAGTCATCCGAAAACTTCTGAAGAAGACAAGGCTCTGTGCAGTAGTTGAAGTCCGAGGTGTAAATGCTGAAGAGAAAGGGAGACAAGACAGTCCCCTGTGGAGCCCCAGTGCTGCTGATCACTCTGTCAGACACAAGTACACATACTGTGGTCTGCCAGTCAGGTAATCAAGAATCCATGACACCAGGGGAGCATCCATCTGCATTGCTGTCAGCTTCTCCCCCAGCAGAGCAGGGCGGATGGTGTTGAACACACTGGAGAAGTCAAAAAACATGACTCTCACAGTGCTCACTGGCTTGTCCAGGTGGGCGTAGACACGGTTCAGCAGGTAGACAATGGCATCCTCAACTCCTAGTCGGGGCTGGTAGGCGAACTGGAGGGGATCTAAGTGCGGCCCGACCATAGGCTGGAGCAGCTCCAGAACAAGTCTGTCCAGGGTCTTCATGATGCGGGTGGTCAATGCCACCGGTCTGTAGTCATTGAGGCCGCTGGGCCTCAGTGGACATCACATACGAAACATCTACTGATTTCTCTTTATTCACTCTGCTAATTAATTGAATAAATTTAATAGACTAATAAATATCCCTCTCAAAACAATGTTAACATCAAAATTAACCTATAAATCCTTTCTCTTTGCCCAAACTCCTGGTGATTTACAATAATCTACTCTTGCGTGCCCCTACATTATTTTTTTTGGTTTCACATTACCTTAGTATTTTCTTGCAATAGTGAAGATGCCTTGCAGAGAAAGTGCTTGTGCTGATTAAACCATTGCCCTGGGCTAACTGTGACTTCAAGAAAGGAAAGGAAAATTAGGGAGGAGGTTAGGTTTTAAAAAAAACTCTGTACAGTACATGAATATGATGCCCTTAATTGGTGAATCGCAAGAGATCCAGTCTCTCAAGGGTATCTAAACTTCAGGACTTCAGCACAGGATATAGCATGAGGAAGATATTAGAGTGGCAGCAATGATCTGCCTGTAGATTGTTGTAACATGCCAAGTAAATTTTACTATTTTTATTGGCAGGATGTAAATACTGAAATAACTTCTGTTACTCATTATATAGTCAAGAATTCCTGGGATCCTTTGATAGCATTTTTTTAAATTCCCAATGTGAATAAAAAAAGAACTGTAAATAATTTAGAAAGCTACTCTGGATCTAGTTAAACAAAGTTGTCACCACAAGACAATATTTGTCTATGCACCATCTAATGCTTTGTACTTACAGTGCTGACATCACTGGAATGGCTTTAAAAATCCTCCTCACCCTCGTGTGTCTTGTCTTCAAAATCTTCTGTCCTTTTTTAAAGAAATTACTTGCTAATCCAAAAATGCCAATGAACAATGGCATAAACAGTGTTTAAGTAATGAGATGAATCAAGCTGGATTTGCCCACTCCCACCCAGACTCACAAATGCCACCTGACTACAATTAACTGGGATATTCCTGGGAGTGCACGTCTCGTACAACCTCTTATGGTCCCAAAATGCACTCTATCAATCAGGAAAGCTCGCCAATGCCTCTACTTTCTGCAGAGGCTGAAGAGAGCTGGACTTTGCACATCTATACTCACATCATTCTACAGATGCGCAGTTGAGAGCATCCTAACGAGCTGTGTCACTGGATGGCACGGAAACTGCACTGTGGTGAAGAGGAAAGATCTACAATGGGTAGTAGAAGCTGCTTAATGCTTCCCTAGCAGTAACCTACCCGCCATTGACATATGCTGTAAATATAGAACGGTGCTGGAAAAGGGCCAGTAACATCATGAAGGATCCAAGCCACCTTCTAAGTGGACTGATTCTCTCACTCCGATCAGGGAGGAGGCTATATAGCATTCACTCTAGGACCACCAGACTCAGAAACAGTTACTCTCCCCAAGCAGTAAAGTTGATTAACACCTCTACCAACTAACCCATCTCTACGCACCCCCAACCACCACTACTTTATCATTTTCTGTCGGTCACCTTACGGACAACACTGCTATGCCTAGAACAACAGGAATTCTGCAGATGCTGGAAATTCAAGCAACATACATCAAAGTTGCTGGTGAACGCAGCAGGCTGGAAATTCAAGCAACATACATCTAGTCCTGACGAAGGGTCTCGGCCTGAAACGTCGACTGCACCTCTTTCTATAGATGCTGCTTGGCCTGTTGCGTTCACCAGCAACTGCTATGCCTAGCATCGCTTTATAGACATACAATCAATCTATGTATATAATCTGTCTTACATATTTATATTTTGTTGTGTTTTTATTATTGCACTCTTTATTTTATTTTGTCTTGAATCTTGATCTTGAAATGAAATGAAAATCTTCCCTGAACCAAGGAAAGGTCCAATGAGGCACACAAGGCTTCAGTTATGAGTAGCCCTCTGTCCTGAAGCCTATTTACAGAATGCCCTGACAGCATCAGACGTAAGGCATCGTCAAGTGGAGCCTCATCTCCATTCAATGCTATGTCTTTGCCACAATCTTTAGACTCATTTCATAAAGTTAAGTATGTTTTGAGTAATTAAAATAGAAAAATTATGAAAATTAAAATGAATTAAAATAGGTTAAACACTCTGCTAACACGAGGAATTCTGCAGATGCTGGAAATTCAAGCAACACACATCAAAGTTGCTGGTGAACACAGCAGGCCAGGCAGCATCTCTAGGAAGAGGTGCAGTTGATGTTTCAGGCCGAGACCCTTCGTCAGGAAGGGTCTCGGCCTGAAACGTCGACTGTACCTCTTCCTAGAGATGCTGCCTGGCCTGCTGCATTCACCATCAACTTTGATGTGTGTAAACACTCTGCTTTTACTTTTAATACTTAAAATTATTACAATTTAATCATGTGTCACTTACCTAGTAAAGGCATCCGTTGGTCTTGCGAGACCATGGATCTGCGCCTGGAAAGTCTTCACTCTCCAGGGCGCAGGCCTGGGCAAGGTTGTATGGAAGACCGGCAGTTGCCCATGCTGCAAGTCTCCCCTCTCTACGACACCAATGTTGTCCAAGAGAAGGGCATTAGGACCCATACAGCTTGGCACCAGTGTTGTCGCAGAGCAATGTGTGATTAAGGCCTTGCTCAAGGACACAACACGTTCCCTCGGCTGGGGCTCGAACTGCTAGTCCAATGCCTTAACCACTTGGCCACGCGCCCACACAGTCACCTATACTCCATCCAATCTACATAATAGAACCCAACTGAAGGAAAGAAGTTGCTGATCCCACACCAAGTGTGGATGGTGCAGCACGAGACAGGTGGATTCTCCAGTGTAATTCCAGGAATCTCGGCATGACTGCTCTCCACCATTGGACTCCTGGTAGAGTAAATGGCGGAGGAGCAGACTGAGGGATATCCTGGAGCAGCTGTCACTCAGCACACTCCAGATTTTTAGAGGTCTCCTTTAAGTCTGAGGCTTGAGACTTACTTACCTGGGAGAAGCTGAACTTTGACATTTATAAGACCATAAGGTATAGAGGCAGAATTAGGCCATTTGGCCCATTGTGTCTGCTCTGCCATTTCATCATGGCTGATCCAATCTTCCTCTCAGCCCCAATATGCTGCCTTTTCCTTATATCCCTTCATGCCCTGACCAGTCAAGAATCTATCAAGCTCTGCCTTAAATATACATAAAGACTTGGCCTCCACAGCAGCCTGTGGCAACAAATTCCACAGATTCACTACTCTCTGGCTAAAGAAATTCCTCCTCATCTCCATTCTAAAAGGACGTCCCTTCTGAGGATGTGTACTCTGGTCTTAGATGCCCCCACCATAGAAAACATCTTCTCCACATCCACTCTATTAAGCCTTTTCATTATTTGATAGGTTTCAGTGAGGTCACCACTCAGTCTTCTGAATTCTATTGAGTACAGGCCCAGAGCCATCAAACAGTTTTCATATGACAAGCTGTTTAATCCTAGAATCAGTTTGTGACCTCCTTTGAACTCTCTCCAGTTTCAGCACATCTTGCTCACAATACTCCAAGAGAGGCCTCTCCAGTGCTTTATAAAGTCTCACCATTACATCCTTGCTTTTATATTTGAGTCCTCTTCAAATGAGTGCTAACATTGTATTTGCCTTCCTCAACACAGACTGGACCTGCAAATTGGCCTTTAGGGAATCCTGTGCAAGGACACCCAAGTCCCTTTGTGCTTCAATTCTTTGTATTTTCTCTCCATTTAGAAAATAGTCAACCCTTTCATTTCTTCTGCCAAAGTGCATGACCATACACTTCCTGACACTGTATCCCATCCGCCATTTTTGTTCATTCTCCTAATATGTCTAAATCGTTTTGCAGCCTCTCTACTTCTTCAAAACTACCTGTCCCTCAACCTATTTTAATATCATCTGCAAACTTTGCAACAAAGCCATTAATTCCATCATCCAAATCATTGACATATATCGTAAAAAGAATTGTCCCAACACAGACCCTGGTGGAACACCACTAGTTACCGGCAACCAACCAGAAAAGGCTCTCTTTATTTCCACTTTTTGCTTCCTGCCGATCAACCATGCTAGAATCTTTCCTATAGTACCATGGGCTCGTAGCTTGTTAAGCAGCCTCACATGTGGCACCTTGTCAAAGGCCTTCTGAAATCTAACTACACAGCACCAACCGATTCTCTTTTATTTATCCTGCCTGTTATTTCTTCAAAGAATTCCGTCAGGTTTGTCAGGCAAGATTTTCCCTTGGGGAAACCATGCTGACTACAGCCTATTTTATCATGTGTCTCCAAGCACTCTGAGTCTCATCCTTAAATAATCGACTCCAACATCTCCCCAACCACTGAGGCCAGACCAACTGACCTATAGCTTCTTTTCTTCTGCCTCTTTCCCTTCCTGAAGAGTGGAATGACATTTGCAATTTTCCAGTCTTCCAATTTTTCATTCCAGAATCTAATGATTCTTGAAAGATGATTACTAATGCCCCCATGATCTATTCAGCCACGTCTTTCAGAACTCTGTGGTGTACACCATCTGGTCCAGGTGACTTATCTACTTTCAGACCTTTCGGTTTCCCAAGCACCCAAGAATGAGGGGAGATTTGATTGAGGTTTACAAAATTATGAGGGGTATAGACACAGTAAATATGAATAAGCTCTTTCCACTTAGATTAGGAGAGATAAATACGAGAGGACATGGCTTTAGGGTGAAAGGGGAATGGTTTAGGGGGAACATTAGGGGGAACTTCTTCACTCAGAGAGTGGTGGGAGTATGGAACGGGCTGTCATCTGATGTGGTAAATGCGGGCTCACTCTTAAGTTTTAAGAATAAATGGGATAGATAGGTTGATGGGAGAGGTCTGGAGGGTTATGGACTGGGTGCAGGTCAATGGGACTGGCAGAATAAAGTTTCAGCACAGACTAGAAGGGCCGAATGGCCTGTTTTCTGTGCTGTAGTGTTCTATGGTTCTATGGTTCTATAAGGAGCCCAAAACTGCATACAATACTCCAAGTGTGGTCTCACGAGTGCCTTATAGAGCCTCAACATCACATCCCTGCTCTTATATTCTATACCTCTAGAAATGAATGTCAACATTGCATTTACCTTCTTCACAACCGATTCAACCTGCAGGTTAACCTTTAGGGTATCTTGCACAAGGACTCCCAAGTCTGTTTGCATCTCTGCATTTTGAATTCTCTCACCATCTAAATAATTGTCTGCCCGTTTATTTCTTCCACCAAAGTGCATGACCATACACTTTCCAACATTGTATTTCATTTGCCACTTCTTTGCCCATTCCCTAAGCTATCTAAGTCTCTCTGCAGGCTCTCTGTTTCCTCAACACTACCCGCTCCTCCACCCATGTTTGTATCATCCGCAAATTTAGCCACAAATTCCTTAACACCATAGTCCAAATCATTGACATATATCGTAAAAAGTAACGGTCCCAACACCGACCCCTGTGGAACTCCACTAGTAACTGGCAGCCAGCCAGAATAGGATCCCTTTATTCCCACCCCACTCCCTGTTTTCTGCTGTCCAGCCAATTCTCCACCCATGCTAGTAAATTCCCTGTAGTTCCATGGGCTCTTACCTTGCTAAGCAGTCTCATGTGCTTCTTCCTCTTTGGGATGTATGTATCCTGTGCCTTCCAAATTGCTTCCAGAAATTCCAGCCATTGTTGTTCTGCTGTCAACCCTGCCAGTGTCCTTTTCGAATCAATTCTGGCCAACTCCTCTCTCATGCCTCTGTAATTCCCTTTGCAACAGTGTAATACTGATTCATCTGACTTTAGCTTCTCCTCAAATTTCAGGGTGAATTTGATCATATTATGATAATTTTCCCCTTGGGGTTCTTTTACCTTAAGCTCTCCAATCAATTCCTGTTCATTGCACAACACCCAATCTGGAATAGCTGATCCCTAGTGGGCTCAACCAAGAGCTGCTCTAAAAAGCCATCTTCTAGGTACTCTAGAAATTCTCCCTCTGAAATCCAGCTGCAACTTGATTTTCCCAATCTACCTGCATATTGAAATCCCCCATGACTATTGTAACATTGCCCTTTTGACATGCATTTTCTATCTCCCACTGTAATTTGTAGCCCACATCCTTACCACTGTTTGGGAGTTTGTATCAAAGTCTTTTTACCCTTTATATTCTACTCCAAGATACAGTTCCAATAAGGTGAATTAATTGAGTTACAGAAATGGAGGACTGCATTGCTATGGAAGAACTTTCTATCACATTTTGATTATCCCTATAGAATCTACCGGCTAGTCTGGGAAGACAAATGAGGCCTTAACTTAAAGTATATTTTTAAAAATGTCACCTTCTCCAGTCCTGAAGAAGAGTCTTATCCCAGAATGTTCACTTTTTATTCCTTCCCATAGATGCTGCTTGACCTGTTGAGTTCTTCCAGCATTTTGTGTGCGTTGCTCTGGATTTCCAGCATCTGTGGAATTTGTGTGTGTGTGTGGGGGGGGGGGGAGTGGGGCGGTATCTGATTTGTCTGTCTCATTTATAATTTATCTCCAGCGGGGCTTTGACACTAGATTCAGGGACGAGAGTACTAGCACTGGTCCGATTGATTTGCAAAAGGCATATTCTCTGTATTGATACATGGATCATGGCTGTGATGGATTTATCTCCTAATACTGTTTTGTACCTGTTTTCCAGGGAGTATTTCTCTTCAGTGCTATTGAAATGTCACCATTGACCCTTGGGGATTACATCTACCCCAAATGGGGACAGGGGATTGGCTGGTTCATGGCACTTTCCTCCATGATCTTTATCCCAGGTTACATGGTCTATATGTTTTTCACCACCAAAGGAACCCTTCTACAGGTATGGAGAAACCATCTGGAATGCAGCACAAAACTTCACACTTATACTCACTCCGGTTATCACATTTCATTGAAGAGAATTCAAAGCAACTGCTTTTCACTCATGTGAGTGCTGCTTTTAACCTTGACTGGTGACGAGGGCCTTAGCATTAAATGACAAGCGGGGAATAGCTCAGCAGTACTTGAACCAACCATGATGATTTGGTAATAATTCTAAATGCTTATGTTCACACAAAAATCGTTCAATGGTTCCATCTAATATCAGAGAATGTATACAATATACAACTTGAAATTCTTACTTTCCGCAGACATCCTCGAAACAGAAGAAAAACCTCAAAGAATGAAAGACAGAAAAAAAAGTATCCCAAAGCCCCCAAAATCACAAGCAGCAGTAAGCAACATCAAGCCTCCCCCTCGCTCCACTTATTCTAGCATAAAGCATCAGCATTCCCACTGCCCACCATGCCAGCAACAGCAAAGCCCCCAAAAAGAGACCATGGTCTACTGTATGTCAAAAACTAATTGTTCACCCTAACATTTCAACATCCCACAGGGCCTCTCTCTCACTAACAAGGGAGAGACAGCTATCACTCCTCCTACAGTGAAAGGGAAGACAAGCAGACACTGTTTTGATGTTACCATCAACCTGAAGCATTGCTTTTATTTCGAGTTCCCCGACTTGAGAATCAGCAGCAAACTCACACTCACTATCGAGAAAAAGGGTGATCCTCCCTGGTTAAGAACACCTGACTTACGGATACCCTGTACGTAACAAGCATTGAATTAGATTGCACAATTAAACAGGGGTTTGTCTGACTGAACTTGGAGACCAGCAGGATAGATGGGGATGGATTTGTCAGCTGCTGTAGTGTCGCAGGCATCTGTCGGTTGGGAATGGCGCATTTCCAGTGTCCCTTCTATCCCGAACTCTGCGAGCCTAACAATCGAGAGCTGTGTTCGAGATGAACGGAGCCGGGAGCACTGAGCAGATCCACTGGCTCGCTCACCGAGTCAGTGAGGTGGGTCAATTCTGCCTGCACCTGTTCACTCACCCATTATGTCTGCTTTTGTATTCCCTTCTTATACACTGGTTTAGTTAGCTTTTCAATTTATGTACAGCTCAGGTTATGAACAATGCTCAGGAACTGAACCCGATCGTAATCCAGAACCCTATCATACTGTATATGTACTAGGCGAGGACATACAGTACAGTAGACTTGACAAAGCTTGACAGTGGACTGGTTTTAGGGAAGAATTATGTGCAGAACTGATAAAGCGAAAGCACTACACTGGAGACAACTGCCTTATTTTTTCTGGATTGCTACCTAGTTTATGTAGGTGTTGGAATGCTGAAGAGGTTGTATCTGTCTTTATTACAATAGCCACTTTATTATTCAGTATTATAAGGACCCAGCTCAGTGACATACAGCACACACAAAATATTGTAAACCTACCCTTCATCCATTTTTACTCCAGTCCTGCCAAAGGGTCTTGGCCCGAAATGTTGGCTGTACTCTTTTCCATAGATGCTGCCTGGCCTGCTGAGATCTTCCAGCATTTTGTGTGTGTTGCTTGGATTTCCAGCATCTGCAGATTTTCTCTTGTTAGTGACATACAGGTTCCCTCTTTTACTTTATGCATTCATTTGAAATAGAAACAAAGGAAGTGCAATGTGAAAAATTATCACTATTTTTTGCATTTTTAAATGCTTCCAAGCCTATTCATGTGTAAAGGGTGTTGATATTTCCTAAGGGCATACACTAATCTCGATAGAAATGTCAATAACTTTGGCTTTATTACACCAAGTTGATTAAAAAAAAATCATGCTTTCATTCTCTATTATATCCTGTGGCTTCATGTTTATCTTATTTAATCAGGATACAATGTTTCGAAAAGTTCATTACTCACAATAGTTCCTTTTCTTAATTTTTCCCCTCTCTCTCTCCTTGTTCTAGCGTTTGCAGGTCATGGTACAACCCAGGCAAGAGGTCATAATTCACAACAATGGGCTGCAAGCTACTCAGTCCCTCAGCAGAAGCTTTGCTGATGACACTGTTTAAGGGCTCATTGTGTAAAACAACAGCTTTATTCCATCCACCATCAACCCTTCCCCACTTCTGCGATTTCACAGTAATCCACACATTGAATTAGATTGCACAGTTAATTTGGAGTTTGTTGGACTAAACTGGTTTCAGTTACAAAAAATGTCATTTTGGTAAATTCTGCCTGATAAAAATTAAAAGTTCAATTTTCACACTGTGCAATAGTATTGTGGACAAAACTACTTCTTCCACTCTGCCCAATAGAGATTCTGCACACCATGAGGTTTTTTGTCCTCATTTTTCACATACAGGATTGTTACCACCAAAGGACCTGCTGTGATCATCGTGAAGATTCTCTAATATTAGCAGGGAGTAAGAATAGTTAGATCTTCTTTTGTTCTTCTCAGGATGTATAAATGGGTATCTTCTCATTAGCTCTTTTTACAAATTCACATTCTTAATGCACAATTATGACCTTTCCCCTATGTTACAAAAGAGATCAGACATTCAGGAAAATATTATGTTCTTGCTAAATGCCTTGAACGTTGATATATTTAGATGTTTGCTCTCATAAAAAGCAAGTGAATAAGTTAATGAAGTAAATGTCGACGTGCATTTATATTGTCAGAAACACAAAAACACATTCTTCCTTTTGTGGTATTTATAGGAATCTGTGACAGAGGCAGGAAGGCATAGCTGCTGACAAAACCAAAGTTTAGAAACACAAATACGGGAAGTCTGAAAATAAACAGAAAAACATTAGAAATGTACAGTAAGTCAGTTACCATTTTGTGAGTCCCAGTGTGCTGTCTGGTCACTGGTGGATCAAGCAATATTGAGCAATCAAGTCGAACTATCCAAAGAAATGAAGACTTCTGAAACTCTGGCAAATATTGTTTCTACAGGCGATGCCACCAAGAGCAGATTCACAGAGATTTTCCTCATTCATTGATGCATCGAGGTTTTAATAAAAGATAATACATATACTTTTGGTTAAAAAAAAACTTCCAGATGTCAAAATGGTTGTGAACTGAGTTTGGATACTCAGAGAATATAAAAGGAAATTTTAATTAGTACCCAGTCCATGTAGTTTTCTTTAAATGACCCATCAGCATGCTCTATAAAGTTGACCAAACCTTCTTGATAACCCACAGTGTGAATTTCTAGTGGTACTTTCATAGGGCCCCAAGTTTGAATTCCAGTGATTATTTGGAATAGTTGCTTTACAAATCTGAATTTTAAAATGTAAAGAAATGGTAAATAAATTTATCTGAACACAATAACGTAACAGATTGAGAGCAATTTTTTTTGTGCATGAATTTTGGAACTGAACGACAATGCAAGACTTGAAAGGTCAGCACTTGGCAGCAAATAGTGAAAAAGAACCATGATTTCCTTCACCACATAGCAAAGATTTTTCCACTTAATGGATCCAGTGAAATAAAGTAATTTGAGAAATGATGAAATACAGCAAGAAGCTCCAGAAAGGATTAGGACAGCACTGGAACTCTTAATGATAGAAAAGGTATTTAAGGAAAAGCAAAACGCTGCACATGCTAGGAAAGTAAACATTTCAGATCTGTGCGAACATGAAAAGCAGACAATATCGGATGTACAAAAAATAGGTTTGAGGAACTTTCCCAGAGAAAGCAAAAAACAAGTATTAACCTTATAAACTGAAACATAAGCAGGCCATTGTGCAGCAGGCACACTGATACAGAGACTCCAGATGATAGTAAGAACATTCCCAGAACTTGGATAAGTGGACAAAATTCAGGAATACAGTTAGTTTCCAACTCTTCTGTCCTAAAAGAAGACAGATGTCTAGGATCTCTTAAACAAACAACTTCTTTTTTCAGGTCCCTATGTTGCAAAAAAAAAAATGTCTAAAGCAGGCCACAGTAAGGAAGCAGAGGTGCATAACATCCTGAGGGTATAGATAGGGTGAATGCCCATAGTTCTTCTTTCCCCATGATGGGGATCTAAAATCTAGATGGCATAGTTAGGAGGTAAGAAGGTGAAAGATCGAAAATGGAGCCAAGGGGCAGTTTCTTCATGCAGTTGGTGGTGTGTATATGGAATGAACTGCCAGAAAATATGGTTGAGGCAGATAAGTAACGTTTAAAAGACATTTGGATAACTACGTTGCTCATTGGGATTTAAAAGAATATGGGTCAGTTGCCCATAAATCGGACTAGCTTGCTGGGACCATGGTTAGCATGGCTGAGTTGGACCACAGATCCTGTTTCTAAGCTGTGATACTCTATGACTGATTATTCCACTATTACTAATCACTTTAAGTATTTCACTCACAGCCTCAGATTAAGTGATTGTTTCTATGTATGAATGTTCCTAAATTTGTCATTCCTAGCCAAACATACCTGTACCTTCCTGAGTTCAAATCACTAAGTCAACTCCTCCAAGTGACCAGATTCGATTCTTGTGACTACCGTTCCAAAGTTCATATCTTCTGCTCCTTATCTTCATTGTCCTCTTGCTTGAACATGTGATCAGCCACATGATCATTACATAAGAAATTCGTGCAGGAGTCAGCCGCCTGACCAGTCAAGCCTGCTCTAGCATTCAATAAAATCATGGCTGATCGGGCCGTAGACTTAGATCCAGCTACTTACCTTTCTCCCAACAATCCTTAATCTCCTGCTATGCAAAAGTCAATTTAATTATGTCTTAAATCTATGAATATCTAAAGCATGCTCACATTATTGCCTAGACACTTCAACCGTATTTATTTGTTGTTATCTTATCATGTAGGCTTGGCCTATTAGCTTCTGATGTGAACAATTTGTTTTAGATTTAGCTCAGATTTTCCTTTATCAGTTCTTTCATGAATTAGAAATCCCTAATCAGTTCTTCAGTGCTTAGAAAACAGGGCAGCATAGTCCAAGGTTTTTACCTAGTGGTTTTCCATAGCTGTAGCTTACATCTTGAAAGCATCTTTGTCCTGTTTACTCATCTGGGAGTCAGGAGCATAATTCCATAGGAGCCCTGTATGGAGCAAGTGATGTATCCAGTGTGAGAGAAATGTGTTCAATGAGCTCAGTATTTTCCCTTATTCCACCCTTACATACATTCAGCTGTCAGGCGAGCATAAAACTCCCCACTTTCTATTTTTAGTCTCTGGTTGAATGAGCGGAGTGTGGCCAGGACAGCGTGGGAGTATTTTAGTTGGCCTCTGATTCCCTGAGGTGGGGAAGGGAAAATATGACGAAGGCATAAACTGAGAACAGGATTGGGGCCACTTCTCTCATTTGGATAAATTATACCTTTACGTAGGCACAGGCTGCCCTTCCATATGAGTTTATTAACATTTAATTTTTTTATTTCAAAGTATTTTGAGCTATAAATAATTCTTTAAAAAATGGCAGAATCACACAAAAGGAAGATGGTGCAGATAGAGAGCAGATTTATTACTGTGATATGGCAGTTGATTCTGGGGCTGAAGAATCAGGGCAGGGTGCAGGGTTTCAGATTTGTGGATCATTGGGATCTCCTCTGGGGAAGGTCTGACCTGTACTATAGTGATGGGTTAAACCTGAACGAGAGGAACCAATATCCTTACGGCAGGTTTGCTAGAGCGGTCAGGGTGGGATTAAACTAGGTTGGCAGGGAGATGGGAACCACAGTGATAGAGGATGGAACAATTGGTGTAGAGTTAGATGCATCATGTAAGGAGATGGCGAGGAAGGATGGGCAGTCGACAGGGCAAATTTGCAGTCAGTTGGATAGTTTGAAGTGTGTCGATTTTAATGCAAGAAGTATCAAGAGCAAAGGTGATGAACTTTGAGCATGGATCAGTATATGGAACTACGAGGTTGTGGCCGTTACAGAGAACTGGCTGTCACAAAGGCAGAAATGACTGCTCGATGCTCCGGGTTTAGATGCTTCATAAGGGACAGGGAGGGAGGTAAGAGAAGTTGGCGGGTGGCCTTGTTAATCAGGGATACTATTACAGCTGCAGAAAGCAAGGACGTCATGAAGGGTTTGTTCACCGAGTCAGTATGGGTGGAAGTCAGATACATGAAGGGAGCAATCACTCTTAAGGGAATATTTTATAGCCACTGCCCAAGAGACACTGAGGATCAGGTTGGGAGGCTGATTTTGGGAAGGTGCAAAAATAACAGGGTTGTTATCATGGGTGTCTTCAACTTCCTTAATATTGATTGGCACCTCCTTAGTGCCAGAGGTTTAGATGGGGCAGAATTTGTTTGGTGTGCACAGGGAAGATTCCTGACTCAACATATAGACAGGCTGACTAGAGCGGCCATACTGAATCTGATAACAGGCAATGAACATGGTCAGGTGACAGATCTCTCAGTGGGTGAGCATTTCAGAGAAAGTGACCAAAACTCCCTGACATTTACCACATCTTTGGGGAGGGATAGGAACAAATGATACAGGAAGGTATATAATTGGAGGACAGCAAATTATGTTGGTATTAGGTAGGATTACCTTTGAACCTTTGAACTTGGAATGTGAATTGGGTACTCAGGGATATGCACACAATAGAAACGTGGAAGGTGTTTAGGGAGCACTTGCATGGGGTTTTGAATAGATTTGCTCCATTGAGGAAGGGAAAGGATGGTAAGGTGAAGGAACCATTGTCATGGTCCATTCTGGCAATCCTCCACCATGCTATTTACCTCAGGAATTGGGCCTCAATCATCTCATTTAAATTCCAATCATTCCCAGGTTCCACTAACTACACACACCTACTTCCCATCAGAAACTGCGGAATAAAGACCCTGTGACCACAACAAGGAATTGCCAGTTTGTTGGTCGACTCTTGAATGAGTAACCTCGTTCCATGGTTCTTAGGACTAAGTCTAACATCGATCCTGGATTCTCTACTAAAGCCAAGACTTCAGCTAAAGACTCTGTCTGGACACCAATTCCACGCTCGCTATGACCATAACACCTCCTGACTTGGCCTCTGTGCCTGTGTCCAGCACTTGGGTTTGTACCACCGCCATGTCCCTGCAACAACCATGGCTAACAAGAGATGTACAACAGCCGGTCAGGAGGAAGGAAGAAGCATATTTAAGGTTTAGGAAGCAAAGACCAGACAGGGCTGCAGACAGAGTTACGAGGTAGCCAGGAAGGAGCTTAAGAATGTACTTAGGAGAGCTAGAAGAGGACATGAGAAGGCCTTGGTGAGTAGGATGAAGGGGAAGCCCAAATCATTTTACACATAGTGAAGAACAGGGGGATGACTAGAATGAAGGTAGGACTAATCAAGGTTAAAAGAGGAACATATACCCATTGGAGGAGGTAGGGGAGGTCCTTAATGAAGATTTTGCTTCAGTATTCACCAAAGATGGGAACCTTGACAAATGTAAGGACAATGTAATATTAATACACTGAAACATCTTGCTATTAAGAAAGGCGATGTGCTGAAAGTTTTGAAAAGCATAAGGATAAATAAGTCTCTGGGGGCTGGATGGTATATCCCAGGTCACTACAGGAAGCAAGGGAAGAGATTGCTGTGCCTCTGGAGTTGATCTATTTGTCCTCACTGGCCAAGGGAGTAGTACCAGCAGATTGGAGGGTGACAAATGTTATTCCATTTTTCACGAAAGGTAGTAGGGATAATTATGGGAATTATACAGCAGTGAGTCTTACAACAGTGGTGGGAAAACTATTGGGCAGGACTCTCAGAGACAGGATTTATGAGCCTTTGGCGAAGCACCATCTGATTAGGGATAGTCATCATAGCTTTCTGAGGTGAAGGTCGTGATTCATGAGCCCGATTGAATTCTTTGAGGAAGTGACAGAACAAATTGATGAAGGTAGAACAGTGAATGTGGTGTGTATGGATTTTAGTGAGACCCTTGACGTTGCCCTGTGGTAGGCTCATTCGGAAAATCAGGAGGCAGGTATTCCAGGACACTTGGCTGCGTGGATTCAGAATTGACCTGCCCACCGAAGCCAGAAGGCGGTACTAGATGGAGAGTATTCTGCTTGAAGGTTGGTGACCAGTGGTGTTCTGCAGGTATCTGTTCTGGAACCCCTGCTCTTTGTGATTTTTATAAATGACTTGGATGAGATAGTGGTATGGCGGGTAAGTAAACTTGTAGATGACATGAAGGTTGATGGTGTTGTGGATAATATAGAAGTTTGTCATAAGTTACAACAGGACATTGACAAGATGCAGAGCTGGGCTGAGAATTGGCAGATGGAGTTCAATCTGGAAAAATGAGAAGTGATTCATTTTGGAAGGTCAAACTTGAAGGTAGAGTACAGGGTTAGTTGCAGGATTCTTCACAAGGTGGAGGAACAGAGGGAACTTGTCGTCCCTGTCCAAAGATCCCCCAAAGTTGCGACACAAGTTGATAGAGCAATGAAGTTAGTCTTCTTTAGTCAAGGATTGAGTTCAAGAGCTGTGAGGTAATGTTGCAGCTCTATAAAACTCTGGTTACACCACTCTTGGAGCATTATGTTCAGTTCTGGTCACATCATTATCAGAAGGATGTCGAAGCTTTAGAAAGAGTGCAGAGAAGATTTGCCTTGATTAGAGAGCATGTCTTACGAATATAGGTTGGGCAAGCTGGGCTTTGGAGAGAAGGAGGATGACAGTTGACTCGATAGAGGTGTACAAGATAATAAGAGGCATTGTTCGAATGGACATTCAACGTCTTTTTCCTAGGGCAGAAATGGTTAATCTGAGGAGGTTTAACTTTAAGGTGATTGGAGGAAAGTATAGGGAGGATATCAGAGGTAGGTTTATTACACAGAGAGTGATGGGTGTGTGGAGCGTGCTACCAGGGTGGTGGTAGAGGCAGATACATTAGGGACATTTAAGAGATTTCTAGATAGGAGCATGGATGAAAGAAAAATGGAGGGCTATGTAGAACGGAAGGGTTAGATTGATCTTGGAGTAGGTTAAAAGGTTGGCACAACATCGTGGGCTGAAGGATATGTACTGTGTTGTTCTGTGATCTTGGAAACGAAGGCAGACAATGCTAGAACTCCTTGGGTTACCAAACGATATAGTTAAAACAAGACAGAAAATAGTTCATTATAATATAGAGTACAATAACAAGCTGAATAAGTGTACCAGATGACTACTTAGTGTATATCTCTCTTGTGAAGAAAGTGCAGTTAATACAATATAGTTGGTAGTACTGTATTCAAATATATAAAGAGGTGGCACTTGTATGAACAGCAGAATATAGAAAATTCACTTAAAAGACATGAGACAAACTTTAAGGCTACCAAGAGAAGAAAGCATGGGTATTATGGAGATCTGGTGACATTCTCGTAGCATACTTCCTTGCAATATAGAAGGAGGCCATTCAGTCCATTGAGTCCTTGCCAGGTTTCACAGCAATCCTTCCCACACTTATTTCACTGTAATCTATTCTTTGGTACATGTCCATTTTTCTTTGAATATGGAGGGATACCCAAGCACTGAATTACAAATGTTGCATCGCTGTTTATAGAAGTGAAGGGGAATAAGTCTGGAACAACTATAGGCCACTCAGCCAGAGAGGGAAAACCTTGTGAGTTATTCGGGATAAAATTAGTTGTACTTTGGAACAACGTGCGATAATAAATGAAAGTTAGCTTAGATTGTGAAAGCTAAGTTTGACACACTTTGATGAAATATTCAAATTAATTGTTGAGGTAGTGCCGATAATGGTAATTGATGCTCCATCAAGTGCAGTTGTAGATCTGAGATTGATAGATTTGTATTATCCAAAGCTTTTAAGGGATGTGGAGGGAAAGTTGAGTATGTGGAGTTAGATAACTCTGGACTCATTTCATTGAATGGGCCAAGTAAACTTCTCCTCTCCCTATGTCTGGATGTACCTTTGTTTTCTATATTTCTTTGGTGGTTGTATTTGGAACAGAAAATAGTTATCAGCGGAGGGAATACCACCCCAATAAGGACCAATGGCAGCATGAGTACAAAACTGACAAACGGGCAGTAAGCATTGAGTAAGAAACAATATTTTTCAGACTGATTGGAATTACACAACCCCTTTGAACTTACGCCCTCTCGCCTCAAAAGCTCTGAGGAAAAAAAGATACCAGCTGTCTACACTATTTATGTCTCTTATGATCTTATCAATATTTACATATATCCCCTCAGACTTGGCAACTCTAGGTAAAACAACTCAAGTCTGTCCATTGTTATAACCTAGGTGCCATCCTGCTAAACCTCTTCTGCAACCTCTCCAAAGCTTCAACATTCATCCTATAATGGGGCAACCAAAACCGTATGCAATGCTTCAGCTGTGACCGAACTGGAGCTTTGTAAAGCTGCAGCATAACTTTCCTGACTCTTCAGCTCAGTTCCTGAACTAATAAAGACAAGCATGCCGTATACCTTCTTAACCACACTATCAACCTGGGTAGACAGTTACAGGTGGCAGGCAAATTAGCACGGTCCACATCCTACTCCTTGGTAAATACAGTTAAAATACTCTTTTAAGACCTCACCTACATCCTCTGCATCCAAGCACATATTCTCTCCTTTATCCTTGAATTGTCATACCAGCTCCCTCGTTATCCTCTTGCCCTTGATGTATGTATAGAATGCCTTGGGATCCTCTTTGGCCACTTGTGACTACTGCTTTGACTGTTACCTAGCTCCTTCTGGCGTTCCTAGTTCCATTCTTGAGTTCCATTCTGGTTTCTTTATAATTCTCTAAAGCTCTGTTTGATTTTAGTTTCCTAAACCTTACTTTCACTTTCTTTCACTTCTTGACTAAATTCACCATAGCACTTGACTTCCAAGGTTCCCTTAGCTTGCTATCCTTGTCCTTCTTACTGGATTACTCAGCACCTGTCCTGTACTCTGTGCAGTCATCTGTCATATACCTCCACAGGTCAGAAGTGGACTTGCCCAAAAACAGCTGCTCCCAATTAACTCTTCTTCGTTCCTGCCTGACATACTCGTAATTTGTCCTGCTCCGATTCAATCATCTCCCACAAGCTCCATAACTATTCTTACCTGCAGCTATCTTAAAACTTAAGGAGTTGTGATCACTGTTCCTAACTTTTCTCCCACCGAAAGTTTAGTCACCTGGCCGGGCTCATTACTCAAAACCAAGTCAATATGGCCCCTCCTATTGTTGGACTATCTATATATGATTAAAGGAAACCACCTGGGTGCACCTAACCTTTTGCCCCATCTAAACCCCTTTTTCACTGAGGAGGTCCAAGTCTATATTAGGGAAGTTGAAGTCAGCCACAACAACAACTCTGTTGTTTTTACACCTTTCCTCAATCTGCCTGTACACCTGTTCTTCAATGTCCTGATAGCTATCAGGGGAGTGTGTAGTACAATCTAAACAGAGTAATTGCACCCTTCCTATCTTTGAGTTCTATCCATCGGGAGTTGTTAAGTCCTCCATTATGTCCTTTCTGAATGCAACAGTGATATTATCCCTGATTAATAGCGCACCTTCCCTCCCCCACCCCCAGTTTGACCCTTTCCTCCACCTTTTCTAAAGCATCCAAACCCATGGAAAATTCAGTATCCATTCCTGTCTCGCACACAGCCAAGTGTACACCACCATTGTTCCAAGTAGTATTCCTAACATTAAAATATAGATACTCCAACTGGTCCATTCCATTCTGTCTGTTACCTTGTTCCTGCCTGTTCTTACTGTGGTCATGACATCTGGAGTTCTGGTTCCTGTCCTCCTGCTAAACTAGTTTAAACCTTCCTGAGTAGCAGTAGTGATCCTCCCAGCCAGGATATTGGGTGCCCTCCAGTTCAGGTGCAACCTGTCACTCTTGTAACAGTCACCCCTGCCCTGGAAGAAGTTCCAATAATCCAGAAACCTGAAACCCTGTCCCCAACACCAGTTCTTCAGCCACTGATTGGTGTGTTCTTTCTTACTATTCCTGTTTTGACTAGCACACGGCACTGGGAGTAATCCAGAGGTTATGGAGAGGAGTTGCACAGACTGAGGTCAGGATTTTTTGAGGACCTATGGCCCGGTTTCTGGTACAACTGATGTTTCACAGCTAGATATTGAGGGACATAGTTCACTGACTGGAAGTTGCTGAAGAATGTTTTTCAACAGAAAATCTGGTTTATAAATAATCTGAACCAGAAAGATTCAGGCTGGAAGCCACATGTTAGTGATGTGAGTAACAAGCAGATTCTTTGGAAAAGGACCTTCCAAGAAAAAATGACCTCTTCTTATAAGTTGACGTGTAAGTGCACGTGTATAATTGATCAATGACACCAACATAATCTTGTTTCCAGGAAAGGTTTTTTTTTTATAAATTAAGGAGTAAAATTCAGCTGAATATTTTATTTAAAGACTAATTAATTATGATTCTGATTCCATCAAATTCTGTGTTATTTCTATAACTGATGTACTTGCATGTTCATTAAAATTTGGCCAGATTATTCTCCCGATGGTCATTTCTTTTGCTTTCAGTGGCGTCTATTCAGATGGAGTGAATATGTCAGATTCCCAGCCTTGTAAAATGAACCTGGTTTATTTTTTCCATTAAACCCATTGTCATGGTCATAGCATTGCTTGCAAAAAGATACATTTTCCATGTAACTCTCTTACTGTGATGCTGGCAGAATACTTGTTTGTCAATTACTTTCTTAGCATGGATGTTTTTATAATTTTGCTTCCTTTGATGACTCAGGTCATGTTTGAGTGTCTTGCTCACAGCCTGAGGGGTTAGTAATGTTTCAGAACTCTAAGCAGAGATCAGATTTCAGATATTAGCAGACTCCCTCACGATGGCTCCATTACATACAATGGTATAACTTACTGGAAATTCAACTCCATTAGTCATGCAAAACGTCTATTTGCTAAGTATAACCTATAATGGCTGCTTTGGAATGGTGATTCTATCCAAGAAGTTTTACAGAAAGCAAGGGGGGGAAATTCTATTTTTATCTTTAAACTTTGTACTGAAGATCAACCAATTTGGAGCAGCTACTTTGGTTGATCTCCACTATGCATGACATGTCACACATGTTTTCAATGTAAGAGCACATTGATGATTTGACTTCCAGATCAGCATATGTTAAGAAGGATCATTTGTTTTTGCTTAAAACTTGCCTTGAAAAGATAGATTTTCAGAATGATTACCATCGCAGTATTGTCTAAATGTCAATTAATATGACATCCAGACAACCCTTTGTCCGGTTTTCTTTTGAAGATGGGTTTATTTGAAGAGACACTTTGCAGGAAACTGGCAGCCTTCTGAAGTTTCACATTTAGTTTGTAAAGACGGATCTGCGTAGCTTAAGAATATATCAGAGGATCCCAGATGAAGCTGATTGTGTTCTATTTCAACATTAACATGCAAGCGATCTTTAGCAGAGCAACATACACAAAATGCTGGAGGAACCCAGCAAGTCAGACAGCGTCTATGGAAAAGAGTACAGTCGATGTTTCGGACCGAGACTCTTCACCAGGACTGGAGAAAAAAAAAAGATGAGGAGTCAGAGTTAGAAGGTGGGGGGAGGGGAGGAAGAAACACAAGGTGAGAGGTGAAACTGGGAGGGGTGAAGTAAAGTGCTGGGAAACTGATTGGTGAAAGAGATACAGGGCTGGAGAAGGGGAAGTCTGATAGAAGAGGACAGAAGGGTATGGAAGAAAGAAAAGAGGGAGGAGCACCAGAGGAAGGTGGTAGGCAGAGAAGAAGATAAGGTGAGAGAGGGAAAAAGGGGAATGGTGAAGGAGGGGCACTATCAAAAATTTGAGAAATTGATATTCATGCAATCAGGTTGGAGGCTATCCTGACAGAATATAAGGTGTTGCTCCTCCAACCTGAGTGTGGCCTCATTGCAACAGTAGAGTAGGCCATAGATGGACATGTTGGAATGGGAATGGGAGGTGGAATTAAAATGGGTGGCCACTGGGAGGTCTCACTTTTTCTGGCAGACAGAGCATAGCTGCTCGGCAAAGTGGTCTCCCAATCTACGTTGGTTCTCACTGATATACAGGAGGCCACACCAGGAGCACCGGACACAGAAGGTGACCCCAACAGACTCACAGGTGAAGTGTCACCTCACCTGGAAGGACTGTTTGGGGCCCTGGATGGTAGTAAGGGAGGAGTTGTAGGGGTAGATGTAGCACTTGTTCTGCTTGCAAGGAAAAGTGCCAAGAGATCATGGGGAGGGATGAATGGACAATGGAGTCGCATAGGGAGTGATCCTTGCAGAAAGCAGAAAATGGGGGCAGGGAAAGATGTGCTTGGTGGTGGGATCCTGTTGGAGATGCCAGAAGTTAGAGAATTATGTGCTGGATGCGGAGGCTGGTGGGGACGTAGGTAGGGATAGGAGCAACCATAACCCTGGTGGGGTGGCCAGAGGATGAGGTGAGGGCAAACGTATATGAAATGGAAGAGATGCAGCTGAGGGCAGCATTGATGGTGGAGAAGGGGAAGTCCCTTTCTTTGAAGAAGGAGGACATCGCCTTCATTCTGGAATGGAATGCCTCATCCTGAGAATAGATACAGCAGTGACAGAGGAATTGAGAGAATGGGATGTGTTTTTACAAGTAACAGGTTGGTGAGAGGTATAGTCCAGGTAGCTGTGAGAATCAGTGAGCTTAGAAGAGACAGTAGTAGATAAGCTGTCTCCAGAGACAGAGACAGATAGATAGGGAAAGGCGAGGGAGGTGTCAGAAATTGACCACGTAAACTTGAGGGTAGGGTGGAAGTTGGAGGCAAAGTTAATGAAGTCGATGAGCTCCACATGGGTGCAGGATTGCTGAATACTAATCAGAGGGTGGAATCAAGCTCATTTTTAAAAATTCTTTCCCAAGTCCACAGAATAAAATCTAAAGACTGATTAAGGAAAATCTTCTGGATCTCTGAACCCTGACAAGAGGGGACCTCCTAGATTTATTTAAAAGAGCTTGTGATGCAAATATTGACTTTTTTGTCTCCTCTTATATATCCTTCACATAGCAGGGTTTTCTTTCCTGCCTTTAGAGATTACATGCACAAAGCATCTGGGATGGCAGTGTTCTCCAGTTGGACCTACCTGTAGATGTGCAGTCCAAAAACTGATTTGGGAAAGATGAAACAAGAATTGCAGAAAGACATGTGCAAAGCAACAGAAGTTATTAATCCACCCATCAGCTGCTGCATTTTCTGTCAAAGCTCCTCCCTTATCAGTGAATCCTGGATTTCTGAATCCTTCTATGAAGGATAAGGAGGAAAGGTGATGACATCCCAGCTTAAATCTTACAAAGATTGATTAAGTGCTTTCTCTGCTTTCAATCACATTTGGCCTAGTTTAACATAAAGTAGTATAGTGCAACTGCTTTACTCTAACCTGTTTTGTCCTTCCTTCTTTTTCACACCTTCTCACAGGCCTGGAATCTTAAGACTATACATTTAATCAGAATCAGAATCAGGTTTATTATCACCGGCATGTGTTTTGAAATTTGTTAATTTAGCAGCAGCAGAACATGATAATACTGAAAGAAAGATATGAATAAGTAAATCAATTACAGTAAATATATATGTATATTGAATAGATTGCAAAAACAGAAATAAAATGTACTAAAAAAGTGAGGTAGTTAGTGTTCATGGGTTCAATGTCCATTTAGGAATCGGATGGCAGAGGGAAAGAAGCTGTTCCTCATTCTCTGAGTGTGTGCCTTCAGGCTTCTGTACCTCCTACCTGATGGTAACAGTGAGAAGAGGGCATACCCTGGGTGATGGAGGTCCTTAATAATGGATGTCGTCTTTCTGAGGCACTGCTCCTTGAAGATATCTTGGATACTACGGAGGCTAGTACCCAAGATGAAAGTGACTAATTTTACAGCTTTCTGCAGCTTCTTTCTGTGCTGAGCAATAGCCCCTCCGTGCCCCCCCCCCACACCAGACAGTCATGCACCCTGTCAGAATGCTCTCCACAGTACATCTATAGAAGTTTTCAAGTGTTTTTGGTGACGAACCAAATCTCCTCAAACTCCTATTGAAATATAGCCGCTGTCTTTATAACTGCATCAATATGTTGGGACCAGGTTAGATCCTCAGAGATCTTGACACCCAGGAATTTGAAGTTGGTCACTCTCTCCACTTCTGATCTCTCTACAAGGATTGGTTCATGTTTCCTCGTCTTACCTTTCCTGAAGTCCACAATCGGCTCTTTCGACTTACTGACATTGAGTGCAAGGTAAATGAGAATTACTTGCCATGATCTATGTTGATAATGTGTACTCAGTGAAATCCTTTGGATTTTGATGTGCACAGAAACAATCTGCAGGGAAATGGCAAAGAGGCTTTGGGAATTTTTTTTTTTATTTCTGATTTTTTATTGCAACACCAACAAATTACATTCAATACAACTAGTTGCTAATTACATTTTGACTGTTTATCTCAGCCACGTCCCAACCCTCATCACCATCCCCCTCCACCCCTCTCTCCCCCCATCCCTCTCCCCTCCACCAACTGAATAGTAGTGCATACACAGACAAAGCATTCCTATTTTAACAAAAGATCTTTAAAGTTAGATATCAAATTTGTCCACATTAAGAACGCTTGTGGGGAGAGTTTAATCCCCTAACATTAAATGATACAATAGTAATATTTTCTAATTTATCTGTGTTGCTCATCTTCCCCTGGATCTGTTGTTGTAAGTTGGTGGTGGAGCTCTGAGTTACCCCCTTCCCACCCCCCATCACCCCTCCCATTCAACCTTTTACTTTGTAACATCTGTGAGTGTCACTTAGCAATGTCAGACACTGAACAATAACTGCTCCCCTCTAGCACCAACAAATTAGAAAGGCAAAGCAGTTCTCATAGACAATCATATCAAAGAGACAAGAAAAAAGAAACCTGGACAAACCCGTTAACCTATATAATTAAAACCATTCCCATCTTAAATATAATATACCACATAATCAAGATCCCAACAGCTCTCTTGCGAGAAACTGTTGCTTTAATAGACCATCACTTAGCGATGGAGTCAGTTACATCTTATCTCGCGCCCAGGAATGTAAACAAGTTTACTGGAGACATAACCCAAAATGAACATGTACAACTAAAGTTATTCAGAATCAGAACAAACTGCTGTTTTTCAGCTTCATTCTTGATGAAGTATGACATTTGGGTATATTGAATATCACCTTAGAAAGTAAAAGGTAAAAAGTATAAATCTAGGCAGACTTGTATCACCTTACCATGTTATCCTTGTACTAACAAGTTAACTGAGCCATTACCTTAAAACTCTGACCTGCAATACTCAGAGACAAATTGGCCCCTTAATTAACTAAATACAAAAGTGCAACAAATGACTTTCCAATAAAAGAATCACCAGAAAACTTCAAACCTAGGATGTTGGCTTTGGGAAATTTAACTATAATACCTCATACTATACCAAGTGTTCCATATTTCTGTCCTCAGAATTATTCTTGACAAGTGCTGCATCTGAATTTAATAGGTAAAATGTGCCCTTCTTAACCTGATGGAACTACAAACGTAGATAGATTGAATGTGTGAATGTGATCTATGGTCTTAATAAGACCATAAGTCAAAGGAGCAGAAGTTGGCCATTCGGCCCATCGAGTCTGCTCCACCATTTTATCACGAGCTGATCCATTCTCCCATTTAGTCCCTCTCCCTCACCTTCTCACCATAACCTTTGATGCCCAGGCTACTCAGACACCTATCAATCTCTGCCTTAAATACACCCAATGACTTGGCCTCCACTGCTGCCCATGGCAACAAATTCCATAGATTCACCACTCTTTGGCTAAAAAAATTTCTTCGCATTTCTGTTTTGAATGGGTGCCCTTCAATCCCTAAGTCATGCCTTCTCGTACTAGACTCCCCCATCATGGGAAACAACTTTGCCGCATCCACTCTGTCCATGGCTTTCAACATTCAAAATGTTTCTATGAGGTCCCCCCTCATTCTTCTCAACTCCAAGGAATACAGTCCAAGAGCGGACAAACATTCCTCATATGTTAACCCTCTCATTCCCAGAATCATTCTAGTGAATCTTCTCTGTACCCTCTCCAACGTCAGCACATCCTTTCTTAAATAAGGAGACCAGAACTGTCCACAGTACTCCAAGTGAGGTCTCACCAGCGCCTTATAGAGCCTCAACATCACATCCCTGCTCCGATACTCTATTCCTCTAGAAATGAATGCCAACATTGCATTCACCTTCTTCACTACCGACTCAACCTGGAGGTTAACCTTAAGGGTATCCTGTACGAGGACTCCCAAGTCCCGTTGCATCTCAGAACTTTGAATTCTTTCCCATTTAAATAATAGTCTGCCAGTTTATTTCTTCCGCCAAAGTGCATAACCATACACATTCCAACATTGTATTTCATTTGCCACTTCTTTGCTAATAGTCAATACTAATCTTGATAATGGTGATAATCATTTCAGGGTTATCATAAAAACCAAGCTTAATTATTGATATCCTTCAGGGGAACAAAGCTGCTACAGAAGAAAAGGCGTACCCCTGTGAAGCCTCCACTGTGTCAAAGTCCTCATGACATCAAGTAAAATATGATAAGGAACCCTGCTTCTGATTATCCACATCTTCCTCTACCAGAACAGAGACAAACTTTGTCAATTCATTCGAAGATTAAGAAATCCCCAAGGTCACTGGATGTAGCAAAAGGGTGTGGGACCACAAAACATCACAAATATTGTGCCTAAGACTTACACTCCAGAAATGCCAACATCCCTGGCCAAGCTGTTCCAGTGAAGATACATCACCATGTACTAGGTCATATGGGAAATTGCCCAAGTCACTAAAGAAAGAATGGCTGGGCAGTCTACTCTCAATGATCATTTCTGGCGAAGATGAACTGCAATTTGAAGAAAGACTGAGCAGGTAAATGGTAAAATTGGAGGAACGTTTATTGGGCTTGGTGGTGTGTTAGAGCTTATCAAACGTTACCTGTGGATGTTCAAGCATCTCTGGGGTGGATTCGATATTTGTACCTAAGAAAATTTTAATTTGTTAATGTGTCTGCATGGTTCCACTGGATGTACTGATTGCACGATAATGTTTAAATGTCTTGCATCCTGAGGATTTCTGGCATTGTGATATGTTCATTTCTAAGACCAAGTTTGAAGTTTGAAAAAAAAAGCACGGTCCATTAAAACTGAATGCTTCTGCCTACAGGCACACAGTTCTTTCATCTAGACTGCTTCTCATTTCCACTGGCTTTAGTGTGGTTGAATTGTGTGAGAAAACAAGATGTGCTGAGGATTTGTGCTTATTCCATCGCATTTCTGTGGCCTGATTTCAAAGCTTTTTATTCCTATGGATTATTGTAAATGAAGTAATGATTTTTTTTTTCTCTCTGAAGCCCCTGGCTTTGTGGGATCAGAAGATTAAAGTCAGTTGTGTTGTCTATTGATGTTACTGAACTTAGCAAAAACTTGTTCTCAAAGCATCCACTTCTCCTGTGAACAAAAGACAGCAATGGGTCTGGTGTGGCATTCGTCAAGTGTTCATTCTGTTGCAGCAGAAGCCAGGTGCCCAAATGGTTTGGCTGATCTGGAGTTCTTCTGGGGCCCACACTTGAAACTACCATTAAATCTATTTCCTCTGTCAATTCCAGATCAAATGCTGACTTCAGGCCAGCTTCCCTTGTTAGAATGCAGAACTCCAAGGTTGTGGGTGAAGATCGTGGTGTAGTTAATGTCTCAGAAGATATCACCTCTGACCTCCATGGCCAAGACAGTTGGTGCTGTAGCAACATTGCAAATCTCAGAAGAGAGATTTCAACATGGACTTGTGGGCTAACGCTGACTGTGTGGTCATGACTGAATGAAAGAGATATGCATCCATACTGCTGCTGTGAGATATAAAGAGGTACTAAAACAGGGAATGGCAGGAAAATCTATGTGAGGTTAAAGCATATTTGCCTCAGGATTTTGAAAGTGGCCAAGGATAAAAACACATGGATATGATTCATTAGGAAGTGGAGCTTTGCCTCTCATTGCCAGATCTTGGAATGTAAAGATCACAGATCCATCTATTTACCATAAAACACTGCTGTAGAGATTGCCTGCATAAGTCAATGTAATAATGAACTACTTGCCTGGTTTCTGGTTAATGTATGTGTGTAGCTATATATGTGTAATTACCTTGTATAAAAGTATGTATGTGAAATACGGGGAGTGTGAGAGAGCAGCTGGCTCACTGAGTGACAGCATGCATACGTATTACAGACTGCTGATGTTTACCAGATGTTTCCGAGAGTCAAGGCAAGTTTAAAGCGAGCCCCTGCAGTTGGACACTTAAGCAGTCTCTGAGAGACCCCCAGACTCTCCAGATCTACACTGTTCTCATATATCACCACCAAGAAGCTGCTTTAGTTCAAGCTCGGTTACTAATTGATCCCTTGGGAAAATGCAGGGGAGAACTCTGATCTTGCTGATATTTTCCACCAATGTTTGTGTAACTGCACTTTCTAAACGGAATAAAGGTAAGAGCAGTGGGGTATAATAAAAAAGGATGATTTGATTAAGGAAAGGTTCTGAGTAAATTTCTATAAATATAATGCGAGTATACTGAAGAGCCGTGTTTGCGTTTAAAGTCTGAAGTTATTGGGAATGGAATTTGGCTATGCTCTGAGCACAAAGCCAGCATTAGCAAATTGGCAATCCACTTTTCATCTGCTGAGCATCAATTAGAATTTAAACCATATTAATAATGTCTTATTGTTTGTTTTGCTTCTCCATCAAGGTAAATGTCACATGATTGGGATTAGCTATAATGTTTCTGTGAGCTTGTTCATGTGTGTGAACAAATTAATGCCTGTTTGCTTGACTTTATGCTGGTGCACGTGTTGTCCTGTTGATGACTGTTTCTGGTACTTACATAGCTTGCGTACCTGAGTACACACCAGCTTTTTCACCCTTTTTGCAGAAAAAGTGTGACTCTGAACAAGCTTCAATTCCGGGCCAATGGATCTTTTCTTAAAATTGAATGTTTGCTTCATGCAGGGAGTATCAGAAGTTTTCTATCAATTCCATTGATAGGGTGTGAGTCTGCCCCCGGCTGCCGTGCTTCATGTCTGGAAACTGTGCGGCAATTTGCCCCGCTAATATGATGAACTGAATACTGAGGCTTTGGGCCTACTCTGGGCTGCTCCGGGATTTGGGTCTAAGGGATCAATTTGGTCGGAATGCTGCTGTTGTTGCTTGATTCTACTGTTTGTATGATTTGTTTAGTGCTTTTTTTCTCTCTTTTGCTGTGGGCACTGGGGGTTGGTCTTATATTTGTTTAATTGGGTTATTTCGGGTTCCTTGCTTTGCGACTGCCTGTAGGCAAACAAGTATCAAGGCTGTATAACTTATACATTCTTTGTTAATAGACCTTTGAATATTTTAAAAGCAATAAAGGGTTGGGTGAACCACTCTGCTGTCTGTTCTGCATGTGTAATTAATCCAATAAAAGATGACTGTTCATGAGTTTACAAACTATCTTCTGTACTATAATGGGTCTACAATATCACATTAAAACATTTGTTAAGTTCAAAGTAGATAAGACATCCTCTTCAGATTTCATTCAAAACACACCAACTGGTTTCTGTTGAAGGGCTTCATCAGAAGAAGGGTTTCACCAGCTTTCTTCAGTAAAGATTTAAGACTAACAGCAAGATCAATCACTGTCAAACAGTTAATTGTGTTATACATACATTAGCAGCCCCAGAGAAGATGTTGTGGGCATGTGTTGTGTTATCTTTCGTGGGGACCTGCCATATTTCCAGGCGAGGACGACAGTCATGTAACAGTGAATCATCACTGCAATGGGTATCAGATCTCAGTTGGGAGCTCTGCCACAGCGTCCTGCTATGAGGCAAAACTTCCGTCACGTCAATCCTTCACCACAACTTGGAGATTTTAGTCATCTTTATTTTAAAAAATCTGACTAGGATTTTCACCTTTACTCGCTATCTTTTAAACTGTAACTTTTTCAATTGTTCCAGCATTTTGAAATGATATAAACTGCCATTTTCTGTCACTAGTTTCTGGAAGCAACTAATATTGCACAATCCTGGTTTAAAAAAGTTCCTGATGAAAACAGATGCTGTTAAATTGTCTGCCAGATGGATGTCCTTGTCACTGTGTGGACAGCACATTGACCCTCTCACCAGGCACAAATGCCAGAGGCAAACAGGAATGTGAGTGGGAAGGCAGCAGAATTCAATGGCTGCATCTCATTTGAATCCTGCCACTCAGATACCCATCGGAAAGGGGCAATGGAGAAGCAAGAGATTGAGTGCCTCAGAGTTTATTTACCAGCAGGGAAAGAATATTTAACATGGTGCATCAAGAAATGAGGGAGTTTGCAAGAATTCATTATTGTGCATGGAAGGTTATCGTGGGGCTCAAAGGGGCACCTCCACTCACAAGAACCTACCAAGGACAGGTTCCATAAAGATTGTTGCTGTCTTACTGATAATTTTATAAGACCGCAAGACATTGGATCGGCCCATCGAGTCTGCTCTGCTACTCTATAATGGGTGATTTATTATCCCCCACAACCCCATTCTTTTGCCTTCTCCCTGTAACCATAAGACATACAGTTGAAGTCAGAAGTTTACATACACCTTAGCCAAATACACTTAAACTCAGTTTTTCACAATTCCTGACATTCCGAAACAGCTTCTCCCTAGTAATAGCAACTAAACTCACTTCTGCCCCGACACTTTTGAATTCCTGGTGTGCTCCTAGTGTCTTCCGCAGTGAAGACTGATTTAAAATACCTATTAAGTTCATCTGCCATTTCTTTATCTCCCGTTACTACCTCTCCAGTGTCATTTTCCAGCAGTCTGAATCCACTCTTGCCTCTCTTTTACACTTTATATACCCAGAAAAGTTTTGTATATCCTTTTCTACATCCTGGAGGTGCATCCTTAGAGAAGGACCACATAGTGTCCATGGGTATCTGAGGAGGAAGACCTCAGCTCTGGAGAGAATTAAAATTCCAGCCAGTCTTATACATTAGAGAATCCCACATTTATTTTTTTTAATGAGTCAGTAGTTTTACATTTGCAACAGAACTTTGTTGTGGTCGGTTTTGTTCTTAGCAATAGATTTAAGTTATTACAGAAATCTTTAATAAAAAGCTAGTCCCATTAATGATAATCCTGAAATGAGCAGATCATTATGAAAATTCTGTTTTATTAATGTTCTTCAGAAAAGAAGTGCTCTTTTTAACAGCCTGGTTCAAACATGACTCCAGACCAGCAATGGGGTTGGTTTTTAACTCCCCCTGCAATGGCTTGTGGATGGAGAATACAAAGACAGGTCTTGGCCAGAAATGTTGATGATTTATTCACTTCCATAGATACTGCCTGGCCCGCTGAGTTCCTCCAGCATTTTGTGTGTGTTGCTTTGGATTTCCAGCAACACCAGAATTTCCTATGTTTATGATAAGTACTACGGTTGCCCATGACATCAGCATCTCATGAATGAATAAGACAACTTGTAGTTTTCTAAAGCACGTGAAATGGAATTAAAATAATGAATTCAGGACGTCCTGCATGATTATGCCTAGTTGGAGTCATGTAAGAAGCATATCGACATAAAGTCATGAGGAGTACATCAGGGTGGATGCACTCTTTTTCCCAGAGTCGGGGAATCAAGAACTAGAAAACATAGGGAAGACTTTGCAGGAACTTAAGGTGCAACTTTTTTACACAGAGTGTGGTATCTGAGACGAGAGGACTTGCTGAGGATGGTAAGGACCCAAGTGCTGGCGTATCTGAGAGTAGACTCGAGACACAAATTTGAGACTGAGATGAGAGCTGGGTTCCTGACTAGATGTTAGACGGGAATCCAAACGAAGCAAAAATTCAAAAACACAATCGCAGACTGATCTAAAGTTGAGCTGACGATTGAGCACCGAAAGCTCAGGTGCTCTTTATGTATTAAAGTTCTGGCACCAAAACACGGCCGTCAATGAGCGGAGACGGCCTGAATCTTTAAAGGGGCCACACCAACTATCCGTACTCCGGGGAATCGGAGCGTCTTAAACCCCGGAAGCTGGCACAGTCGGGTGCGAACTGTAACAAGTATTTTTGTAGAACAAGCTGCCAGAGGAAGCAGTTGAGACAGGTAGTGTAACAACTTTTACAAGACAGCTGGACGGGCACATGGATAAGCAAGGTTTAGAAGGTTAAGGGGCCAAATGCTGGTAAATGGGACTAGATTAGATGGGCAATCTGGTCAACATGGATCAGATGGGCTGAAAGGCCTGTTCCCATACTGTATGACTGGATGCTCTTTGCTATCTGCAATAATTGTTTTCAGACTTAAAAGTCATGCATAATGCATAAAAACACCCTGGTCTATGAATTTCTGCCTCACTGTTCCTCTATTGCATTGTTTCCTTCTGAATAAGTCTAGCATCTGTATCTTATTCCAAAGAGCACTGTGGGTAATAATCATACTGGAAGAAACTTGGCCTGACAACAGTGTGTTATTACTCTGTACCTTTGTCTATTTTTGTATATTTTACAAAGAAAATAAAACTATATTTGTTATTTCCAACAGTGGCAAGTACTTTATAATGGCCAGACACTGATGCTAAAATAATGGCCAAGTTAATAGTGCTGTCTCAGATGTACAACACCTACAAATGTGAACAAGAGAAACACTACAGATGCTGGAAATCCAAAGCTACACACACAAAATGCTGGAGGAACTCAGCGGGCCAGGCAGCAACTATGGAAAAGAATAAACAGTCGATGTTTCAGGCTGAGACTCTTCTTCAGGACTGGGAGGGAAAGGGGAAGACTCCAGAATAAAAAGGTGGGAGGAGGGGGAAGAGGACAGCTGGAAGGTCATAGGTGAATACAGGTGAATAGGAAAGGTAAAGGGAGTCTGATAGGAAAGGAGTGTGGATCATAGGAGCAGGAGAAGAAGGAAGGGACTGGGGGGGGGGGCGTGAAATGATAGGCAGGTGAGAAGAGGTAAAAGACCAGAGAGGGGAATATAAGAAAAGGGGTGTGGGTAGGAAAAAAACTTTTACCAGAAGGACAAATCGATATTCAGCCAACAGGTTGGAATATAAAGTCACAGTATACCTATCTACAAATGTGGATAGATATACAGTTGATTAATATTTTCTTATGACATAGAAGGGGGTCATTGTGCTCCCCAAGCAATCCCATCAAACCTATCCCCACAGTTGTTTCCTTGTAAACTACTCTGTTAAATATACAAAACTCAAAATTTCTATACAAGTTGTGCTAGTTCACCATCAGTTTCACATAAGTAGGAGTTTTCTGCCTGTTTCATTATCAGAAGTAATGGCATGCATATCTCTTAAAATGTAGCCACTATTATCATCATTGTCATATGACTGCACTAGAGGCCAGGCAGAGGCACAATTTATATAATTATAAATTGCTTATCACCAGGTTCAGCAAAAGCAGTTAGGCCAGAAGCATCACAAATGGTGCAGTGAGCACTTAGAGCAATTAGGGACAGTGTTTGCTCTGCCTGTTGTCATTCCTTGGTGGCACAAGAGATTTTTATCTCATCAACTGGCGTCCTCTTAAACTTGAAAATCAGGACCATTATCCATTGTCTACTTCATTTTCCCTGAGGCTGCTGATTTGTAACACTGGGAAAATTAACAAACAAATAAACTAAATTATGGAAAGACTATAATCCTTTACTTTTGTATGCTGATCGTTTGAATTTCTAATCACAATTAACTACAGAGCAGGAAAGTTCAAAGTCCAAAATAAACATATTATCAAAGTCCATACAGGACTCCATATATAATTGACATTTGTTTTCTTGTGGGCACACTCAGTAAATCTAAGAACCATAATAGAATCAATGAAAGACTGCACCTAACAAGGCGATCAACAAACCAATGTGCAAAAGACAACGAACTGCACAAATACAAAAGAGGAAAAGATAATAATAAATAAATAACCAAAAATATCTAGAACATCAGATGAAGAGTTCGTGAGCATGAGCCCATGGGTTGCTGGGGTGAATGAAGTTACCCCATCTGGTTCAAGAGCCTGATGGTTGAGGGGTAGTAACTATTCCTGAACTTGGTGGTGTGAGTCCTGAGACTCGTGTGCCTTCTTCCTGATGGCAGCAGTGAGAAGAGAGCTTGACCTGGGTGATGGGGGTCTCTGATGATGGATGCTGCTTTCCTGTGACAACGCTCTGTGTAGGTGTGCTCAATGGTAAGGAGAGCTTTACGCATGGTGGACTGAGCTGTATCCATTACTTTTCATAGGACTTTCTGTTCAAGGGCATTGGTGCTTCTCTACCAGGCGGTATTGCAGCCAGCCAATATACTCTCCAACACATGCAGTATATAGAAGTTTGTCAAATGTTTAGATGCCATGCCGAATCCTCACAAACCTCGAAGGAAGTAGAGATGCTCCAGTGCCTTCTTTTTCATTGCACTCACATGCTGGGCCCAGGAGAGATCCTCCGAAATGATAACACTGAGGAATTTAAAGCAGCTGACCCTCTCCACTCCTGATCCTTTGATGAGGACTGGCTCATGGACCTCCAGACTTTCTGTTGTTAATAATCAGCTCCTTGGTCTCACTGACACTGATCGAGAGGTTGTTGTTGTGGCACCACTCAGCCAGACTTTCAGTCTCCCTCCTATGCGCTGATTTGTCACCACCTTTGACTCGGCCTGCGACAGTGGTGTCATCAATAAACTTAAATACGGCACTGGAGCTGTGCTTAGCCTCATAGTCATAAGTATAAAGCGAATAGAGCAAGGGGCTAGGTACACAGTCTTGTGGTGCACCATTGTTGATGTAGATGGTGGAGGAGATATTGTTGCCAATTCAAACTCACTGGCCTCTGCATGTAAGGAGATCAGGGATCTAATTGCACGAGAAGGTATTGAGGCCAAAGTCTTGAAGCTTATTGATTAGTTCTGACAGGATGAGGGCTTTGAATTATGAGTTGTAGTCAATGAAGAACATCTAGATGTGTGCATCTTCACTGTCCAGGTGTTCCAGAATTGAACGAAGAGCCAATGAAATGGCATCTGCTGTAGACCTGTTGTGACAGAAAGCAAACTGGAGTAGATCCAAGTCAATTCTCATGCAGGAGTTGATATGCTGCATCAACAACTTCTGAGAACACTTCATCACTGTAGATGTAAGTGCTACTGGATGCTAGTCACTGAAATGGGTTACCATGTTTTTCTTAGGTACCGGTATAACTGAAGCCTGCTTGAAGAAGGTGGGTACCTCAGACTGCCACGTTAAAGATATTGGTGAACACTCCAGACAACTGATCAGCACAGGTCTCTTGTACTCGGCCAGGTACCCCATCTGGGCTGAATGCTTTCCACAGTTTCATCCTCTTAAAGGATGCTCTGTCAGCTTCAGAGACTGAAATCACAGGGTCATCAGGAGCTGTGGGAACTTGTGAAGGTTCCTCAATGTTTTGATGGTCAAAACGAGCATAAAAGGCATTCAGCTCATCTGGAAGTGAAGCCCTGATATCACCTGTTTCACCTGGTTTCATTTTGTAGGAGGTGATAGCATTCAAGCCCTGCCACAGCTGTCGAACATCCTTCAGTGATGCACATAAAAGTTGCTGGTGAACGCAGCAGGCCAGGCAGCATCTCTAGGAAGAGGTACAGTCGACGTTTCAGGCCGAGACCCTTCATCAGGATAGGATGCTTGAAATTCCAGCATCTGCAGATTTCCTCGTGTTTGCATTTTTAAATCCTTCAGTGATACAAGTTTTGTTCAGAATTGCCACTTCACCCATGAGATAGCTTTCTAGAGATCATACCAGGACCTCTTGTATCGTACTTGGTTGCTAGACCTGAAGATCACAGATGTGGCTCTCATGGTTCATTCAGGTATTCTGAATAACTTTTTTAAGGACACACTCATCTACGACTAGTTTTATACAGTCAGTGACAACTGGGTGTACTTATTCAGGTCCTTTGTTGAGTCCATAGCGGCTCCTTTGTCTCCTGCAACCACCTCTTTGTTGTCCTAATTTCTGGAGCCTTGCCTTGCTCCTTAGCCTCTGCCTGCATGCAGGTCGGAAAATTGAGCAAAGGTGCATTAAATACCCGTCAGTATAATAAGGAATTCATTCCTGGTGAAGGGTCTCAGTCTGAAACATCTACTGCTTATTTCCCTCCATAGGTGCTGCCTGACCTGCTGAGTTCCTCTTGTATTTTGAGTGCATTACAGAGGAAAGTATTAGCAAGAAAAATAGTCAATGCTGAATTACATCTGCATTTAAACATTTATATACTTTGATTCATGCCCCTTAATATTTTCCCTTAGATTTCAATAGTTTATAAATAAAATACAATAGCAATGTTACCATGATGACATATGTTCCAATGAGTTTAAATGGATCACCTATTAAAACTAATCTTTAAAGTTAGCTTTCTTATACTTAAGATCAACAGTACAATGTGCTGATTTGAAATTATAGCAAGATGATCCAAAAGAGATCAAGCCAAAGTGCTGAGATAGTGTGCAGTAGTTTAAGCAGATGAATAACAAAAAGTCATGTGCTTATATCACCAAGGATTTATAAGTTCCCTGTTGTTAAAGAAAGGTTGGCTAATGGCTGTATTTTTCACAACTGTTTGCTTTGCCTGGAATGGAATTACAATTGGACAGAAGCAGAAGAATTTGGACAAAATTTCCAACGTTAAGATTGGCACATTGATTGGCAAATCTGAGAGAATGCATTGCCAATGATACCATTACAGGAAATTCCAGGCTAGTGCTTCAGATTCTGAATTAACCTTTTCCATTCACTTTCACTTTCCAAGAAAATGCAAAAGATTTGAAGAAACACCAGCCTCGTAAACACTGACCAGCGGACTGAGGGACTCACAATGGATGGACACTTCCATCATGTTTCAGTTTCTGGAATGACATTCTCAGCTGGATTACAGCTATTTATTGGAAAGAGGTGCACTTCACTCTGAGGGCATACCATTTCCTGATCATGCCAGAATATTGCTACGTGCCGTCAATCATGTATTACACACCAAATAATGCAACCCCTGTGCATAATTAGCTCTTTGGGCTTGTGCGAGGAGCCAAAAGGCGTTGAGCTCTGAGATTTTTAAGAGCACCTAAACTGGTTAATTGTTGCTTAGTAAGAGCTGTTAATCAATTAGAATACCTAATGTTTTTTTCTCGAGTGACTCGCTCTTTAGATCATAGGGCCATAAGACATAGGAGCAGAATTAGGCCATTCAGCCCATTGAGCCTGCACTGCCATTTTATCATGGCTGATCCTGAGTCCCCTCAACCCCATTCACCTGTCTTCTCACCATATCCTTTGATCAGGAAACTACTAACTTCTGCCTTAAATATACCCTGAGGATGTGAGCTCCGCCACAGTCTGTGGCAGAGCATTCCACAGATTCACTACTCTCTGGCTAAAAAAAAATCTCTCCTTACCTCTGTTCTAAAAGGTTGCCCCTCAATTTTGAGGCTGTGCTCTTTAATTCTGGATACCCCCACCAGAGGAAACATCCTCTCCACATGGACCTTATCTAGTCCTTTCAACATTTTGTAGGTTTCAATGACATCTCCCCACATTCTCCCATTCTTCTAAATTCCAATGAGTACAGGCCCAAAGCTGCCAAATACTTCTCATATGTTAACCCTTTCATTCCCAGAATCATCTTTGTGGAGCTCCTCTGGATCCCTTCCAAGGACAGCACATCCTTTCTGAGATATGCGGCCAAAACTGTTGACAACACTCCAAGTGCAGCCTGACTAGTGTCTTACAAAGCCTCAGCATTATCTCTTGCTTTATATTTTATTCCTCTTGAAATAAATGGCAATGTTGCATTTGCCTGCTTTACCACAGACTCAACCTTCTGGGAGTCTTGCACGAGGACTCCTAAGTCCTTCTGCACCTCTGATGTTTGAATTTTCTCCCCATTTATATAATAGTCTGCACGATTGTCTTTTTTTAACCAAAATACATTATCATACATTTCCCAACACAGTATTCCAGTACTAGCAACACACATCAAAGTTGCTGGTGAATGCGGCAGGCCAGGCAGCATCTCTAGGAAGAGGTACAGTCGACGTTTCAGGCTGAGACCCTTCATGATGAAGGGTCTTGGCTTGAAACGTCGACTGTACCTCTTCCTAGAGATGCTGCCTGGCCTGCCGCATTCACCAGCAACTTTGATGAGTGTTGCTTGAATTTCCAGCATCTGCAGAATTCCTGTTGTTATTCCAGTACTAGTATTATTTAAGCGGATGCCTGATTTGCACTAAGCGCGGGTCCTAGTTGTGAGAATGTTAGGCCATACAGTGTTACTCGGCTGAGCAACCGATATTCTGTAGGAATTCTTATGAATATACTCTGGTCGCTATCTCTACATCAGAGTCTGTCTTTCCACCACACTTGGGTTCTGACATTGCCAGCGCACACTGTGACACTGTGCACCGTAAACTGGAATCCTCTGTGCTGAAGCATGTTTATCTCAGACACAGTATATGGTGGTCCAAGCTGTATACCATTGGGACTGCAGGACACAGCCTGTCCATAAAGCATGGACACCTGATTTTGTGATTCATCAGGAGATCAGCTTAAGGTCACTTGTTAGAGGGATAAAGCTACTTGAAGCATGGTTGGATGGAAAGACATTCATACTTTTTTAAAATGCTTCAATGTTTTTAATGTGTTGGCACGTGGCCAAGTGGTTCAGGTGTCGGGCTAGTGATCTGAAGGTCGCTAGTTCGGACCTCAGCTGAGGCAATGTGTTGTGTCCTTGAGCAAGGCACTTAACCACACATTGCTCTGCGACGACACCGGTGCCAAGCTGTATGGGTCCTAATGCCCTTCACTTGGACAACATCGGTGGTGTGGAGAGGGGAGACTTGCAGCATGGGCAACTGCCAGTCTCCAATACAACCTTGCCCAGGCCTGCACCCTGGAAACCTTCCATGGTCTCACGAGACTAACAGATGCCTAAAAAAAGTTTAAAAGTTATGTTTAAATTATAAAAGAGTGATTAGAAACAACAGACAACATGATTTGCTGGAGACTCGATGAGTTTTCCAAATTTAGGTAACCATCCACTCCAGTGGGTGGTTCCTCCCTCCTCCCTCCCCCTTTGATTGACAGACAGCCAATCTGCAAAAGAAGACAAACTGTGCAAATAAATGTAATACTGAGAAAGTGAGAAAGCAGATAATTGTAGTTGTTGAGTGTGGAGGTGACAGCGACATAATTGAGGGTTTCATTTGTGAAGCAGGAAATGGCTGGTGCTTGTGAAAGAGTGATATTATGAAGGTGAAAGGTGACCTTTCACAATGCTCGACAATAATGACTGTCTGATTCAGTCTGAGGCACTGGTGGGTGACAAGGATGCAGGTGTTTAGCATTACGAGTTAATGACATGTCTTCACAATTGTTAACAGTGTCCTGCATCACGTCAAGGTTGGTGGAAAAATCTGAGGCTGTTGTTCTGTCTATTCTCCCAATAGGACCATAAAATCGTAAATGTTATTTTAAATATGAGAGATCCAAATACCAAAACGTATGAAATAAGTCTGCACCTACACTACATCTCCAGAGTAATGGTAATGGAAGCTTAGCCATATAATTCCATCTCTTGTTCACCTTCCAGGAACAGTTCTTGCATACTCAGGGCTTATTGCATATTTCAGGTGTATTGCATTTCCATAATGCCGGATGCCTTATAGCACATTGCCACAGCTTTCTATCATGCTTTGGCCTCATTGTGTTGCCTAAGGCATTTTTAAAGCAGTTTCCATTCTGTGCTCAATCAGACTTTTGAGTGAAGAAGATGTCAGAGAATTTGACAGATCTTACAGAATTTAGTTTTCACTGACACAACGCTCTAAGCAAAAGAAATGAAAGAAAGAGAAAAAAAGTAAAAGGAAAGGAATTAGAAAGAAAGAAGGACAATAGGAACAGCAACCATGAAACAGATAAAAACAAATAGAATTATATAGAATATGCAGCACAGAAGACATCCACTTGGGCTACAGGCTCTATGTCAGGATATACTATATACTCTCCATATGCCTCTTCCTATTTATAACATTATTAACGTCATCTCCTCTTCCCTGAAAGCTTGCCTATTCTCCTATCAAATGCATCCATACATCTATACTTTTTACATCAACCCTGCGTTGGCAAAGTTTACTTTCTCATGGCGAGAGAGGAGGGTTCTAAGTAATAAACGTTTTGGATGGAAAGGTGAGTGAGCTGATTAATGAGTTTGCACATGACGCAAAAACTTGGCAGAGCTGTGCAGAGAGTGAAAGGTTGTCAGAGGACACAGCAATATGTAAACCAGTAGGAAACATTGACAGAGGAAAGGTAGATGGAGTTTAATCTGGACAGGTGTAAATTGTTGCACTTTAGAAGGTCAAGTGTAACAGAAAAGTGAATGGTGGGACGTTTAGTACATTGATGTTACAGGGTGATCCTGGGATCTAAGTCCATAGGTCCATGAAATGAAACATTGGATCAACGACAAAAAAGTGACACCAATGACATAGGTAGAAAGTGAGGGAGAGATTCTGCACAGTGAGTACAGGGAGTTAGGGAGGAGACTGAAGGGCAGGATTTGCAAGATAGGAATCTCTGGATTACGCCCAGTTCCACATGCTAGTCAGGAAAGGAATAGGATGATAGTACAGATGAATGAGTAGCTGAGAAAGTGGTTCATGAGGGCATGGTTTCAGATTTCTGGATCATTGAGATTTCTTCTGGGGAAGGTGTGAACTGTTAAAGAAAAGGACCGATTAGACCGGAACACAAAGAGGACCAATATCCTCGCAGGCAGGTTTGCTGGAGCTGTTGGGATGGGTTTAAGTAAATCTAGCAGGGGGATGGAAACCAGTGAGACGAGGCAGAGGATAGGGCAGTTGGTATACAAGTCGTGTAATGGGACTGAGGAAGGACAGGAAGATGTTAGAGTAAAATTGCAGACAGAGGGATGAGTTGAAGTGTCACATGGGATAAAATTGAAAAAGGTGATGAATATAGGACTGAAGGTGTTATATTTGAATGCACACAGTATTATGCAATGAGGTAGATGAACTTGTGGCGCAGTTAGAGATTGGCAGGTATGACATTGTGGGCATCGCAGAGTTGTGGCTGAAAGAAAATAATAGTTTGGAGTATAACATCCAAGGATACACATTGTATCACAAGGACAGGCAGGTAGCCAGAGGGGGTGGTGCAGCTCTGTTGGATACAAATGAAATCAAATCTTCAGAAAGAAATGATATAGGAGTGGAAGATGTAGAATCCTTGTGGGTAGAGTTAAGAAACTGCAAGGATCAAAAGACCCTATTAGGAATTATATAGGAACCTCTGAACAGTAACCAGGATGTGGGTTATAAATTACAATGGGAGATAGAAAAGGCATGTAATAAGGGCAATGTCACAATAGTTGTGGAGGGACTTCAGAATGCAGGTAGTTGGGAAAATCAGGTTGGTGTAGGATCCCAAGAGAGGGAAATTGTAGAATGCTTAAAAGATTAATTTTTAGAGCAGCTTGTGGTTAAGCCCACCAGGAAAAAGTCAGTTCTGGATTGGGTATTGTATAATAAACCAGATTTGATTAGGAAAATTAAGGTAAATGAACCCTTAGGAGGCAGTGATCATAATATGATAAATTCAGCATGCAGTTTGACAGTGAGAAGATAAAGACAGATGTATCAGTATTACATTGGAGTAAAGGGAATTACAGAGGCATGGGAGGAGCTGGTCAAAGTTGATTGGAAGGGGATGCTGTCAGGGAAGTGGGAAGTTAAGAGAATTGGGAAGCTTTTAAAAAGCTACAGAAGGCAACTAGAAAGCCATAAGGACAGAAAAGATTAAATATAATTGTAAGCTAGCCAATAATATAAAAGAAGATACTAAAAGTTTTTTTCTGATATATTAAGAACAAAAGAAAAGTGAGAGTGGATAACAGACTCTGAAAAATAATGCTGGAGAGGTAATAATGGGGTAAACAAATGGCTGATGAACCTGTGGAAGACACTTGCAATATACTAGAAATTTGAGAATATCGGGGCAGAAGTGAGGGTAGTTGCTATTACTAAGGAGAAGGTGCTTGGGAAGCAAAAGATCTGAAGGTAGCTAAGTCACCAGGACCAGATGGAATACACCACAGGGTACTTGAAGAGGTAACTGAAGAGACTGTGGAATCATTAGTTATGATCTTTCAAGAATCTCCAGATTCTGAAATGGTTCCAGGGGACTGGAAAATTGCAAATGTCTCTCCACTCTTTAAGAAGGGTGGGAGTCAGAAGATGGAAATTATAAGCCAATTAGCCTGACTTCAGTGGTTGGGGAGATGTTGGAGCCTATTACTACGGATGAGGTTTTGGGGTACTTGAAGCTACATTATAAAGTAGACCAAAGTCAGCATGGTTTCCTTAAGGGTAAATCTTGACTGACAAACCTGTTGGAATTTTTTGAGGAAATAACAGGCAGGATAGACTGTCATAACTGAATCAAAGGCGGGAGATTGAAAATCTGGCTGAGTAACTTATCAACCTTTCATTCAAGGTCAGCATGACCAAGGAGCTGATTATTGACTAAAAGATGAAGAAACTGGACATCCATGAGCCAGTCCTCACTGGGGCAATCAGAGGCTGAGAGAGTCAGCTTTAAATTCCTTGGTGTTATAATATTAGAGGATCTGTCCTGGGTCCAGCATGCAAGTGACATTATGAAAAAGCACGGCAGCACCGCTAGTTCCTTAGAAGTTTGCAAAGATTCAGCATGACATCTAAAACTTTGACAAACCTCTATAAATGTGTTAGGGAGACTGGCTGCATCATAGCCTGGTATGGAAACGCCAATGCCCTTGAACACAAAATCCTGCATAGCGCCCAGTCCATCACGGTAAAGTCAACCCCACCACTGAGCACATCTACACACAGCACTGTTACAGGAAAGCAGCATCGATCATGAAGGACCACCACCATCCCAGAACATGCTCTCTTCACAGCTGCCATTAGGAAGAAAGGACACACATCACCATGTTCAGGAACAGTTACTACCCCTTCTCCATTAGGCTCTTGAACCAGAGGGGATAAACTTCACTCAACTGCACTCGCCCCATCACTGAACTGTTCCCACAACCTATGGACTCACTTTGAAGGGCATTTCATCTCATGTTCTCAATACTTACTGTTTATTTATTTATTATTTAAAAAAAATTTGTATTTGCACTATTTGTTGCTTTTGCACATTGGTTGTTTGTCCATCCTGTTGGTGCATCCTTCGTTGATTGTATTGTGTTTGTCTGATTTACTGTAAATGCCCACAAAAAATGAAACTAAGGAATATATATGGTGTTGTATAGGTATTTTGATATTAAATTTACTTCAAACTTTGAAACTTGGAGTGCTTTCTGTACAGCTGCAGTCAACCTGACGGAAGTACATAAAAAACAAGGGAGTTAGAGATATCGTAGATATCTTCCAGGGTGGAAATGTCATAGATTTAATGAAAGTGGGAGTTAAATTTAAAGGAGATATCTTTGGCAAGTTTTTTTTTACATTGGTAGGTGTAGTACAGTATCTGTAACATGCTGTTTAGGGAAGTGTTGGAAGGCAGGCACGTGAACAGGCAGGGAATGGAAGGAAAGACCATGTGCAGACTAATTGGATTAGCTTAAATTAGCATCATGGTCAGCACAAACACAATGGGCCCCAAAGGTCTGTTCTTGTTTTTTCCTTCTTTCTCTTTCTTGTAATGATAGTCTCCAGTTTTCCTTTTCCCCACTCTGTAAGTAGTCTCATCATATTTTTCATATTAAAGATCTCCATTAGATCTACACTATCCTCACAATAACCTGACAGCACTGGTAACCTTACTGTAAACATTTTCTGCACTGTCTCTAGAGCCTTATATCAATTTTATAATACGCTGTCCAGAATTCTGCACAGTACTCCTATTGTGTCCTGTCTACAGTTTGATCCAAGTTTAACATAATATCTCTTCATTCTCTGGAAATAAATCTGAAAGCTTCTTTTCCCCAGCAGTCTTGTTAGCCTGTGGCACAGCTTTTAGTGAGTTCAAGATTTTTGGGTTCTGCTGAACTTTGCAAATTTTTGTTTTTCTAGTTACATCAAACACCTATGGGCAGAGCAGACACAGCAAAGTTAGAAAAATGAGAGGTGATCCCACTGAAACAAGAGTTATTTCTGCGATTGACATGTAGACGTGGCACTGCTGCAGTACCACTAGAGAGACTGTGAATGTGGTCAACCTCTGTTGTACTCCTGATATTGTATTGCAGAGGATTCTTAGGGATAGGATTGGATTTATGAGATTTTGTTAAAACCATGCCCAATTAAAAGCAGCCAGCATGGCTTTGTGTGGGCAAATCACGTATTACTAACTTGATTGAGTTTCTTGAGGAAGTGAATAAAGTGAAGATGAAGACAAAACTGTGGATATTTTCTAAATGGATTTTAGTAAGGTGAATGACAAGATCCCTCATGATGAAAAAGGTGGGATCCACAGCGTCGTGACCATTTTAATTCAGAATTTGCTTACCTATAGGAGACAGAGGGCAGTGGACAATGGAACTTACTCTGGCTGTTGGTCTGTGACTAGTAGAGGTCCACAGGCAAAGACCCCTGCTTGTGAAATATGTTATTGACATGGATGAAAAAGTGGGTGGGCGGGCTTGTTAGTTTGCAGATGATATAAAGATTGGTGGTGTTGTGGATAGGGTAGAAATTGTCAAAGGAGACAGCAGAATATAAATCAATTGCAGATATGGGTGGGAAATTGGCAGATGGAGATTATCCAAACAAATGTGAGGTGTGAGATCAAATATAAAGAGACAGTACACTATTAATAGCAAGACCCATAACAGTGTGGATTTACAGAGAGGAATCTTGGAGCCCAAGTCCATAGCAGGTTGGTCAGGTGGTTAAGAAGGGGTATGGCATGCTTGTCTTTATTAGTCAAGGAACCGAAGTTAAGGATCAGGAAGTTATATCGCAGCTTTATGGAAATCCATTTAGACCACATCTGGAGTATTGTATTTCATTTGATTTCCCCATTATTGGAAGGTACTTGTGGCTTTAGACAGGGTGCAGAAGAGGTTTACCAAGCTGCTGTCTGAATTAGAGGGCATGTGATACAAAGAGATTTTGCACAAACTGAGCTTGTTTCTCCAGACCAGTGGAGGCTGAGGGGAGATCTGATAGATGTTTATAAGAATAGGATTATGTTTTTTTAAAAAGATACAGCACGACTGGCCCCTCCAACCCAATGAGCCTGCACCACCCAATTACACCCATGTGACCAATTGACCTATTAACAATTGACATATTATCTATGCCTTTGGAATGTGGGAAGAAACTGGAGCTCCTTGAGGAAACCCAGATGGTCACAGGGAGAACATATAGACTATCAGTTGTGGAATTGAATCTGGGTTGCCGGCATGATAACAGAATTATGCCAAACACCATGCTACCACACCACCCCAAATACAAGCCCTTATGAGAGGCATAGAGCGCTGGTGTCTTTTTCCCCAGGGTCGAAATATCTAATACTAGGTAATATGCTTTTAAGGTGAGAGGGGGAAAATTCAAAAGGGATGTTAAGGGTAAGTGTTTTTTTTAACAAGGAGAATGGCAAGTGCCTGGAATGTGTTGCCGTTGATGTTAGTGGAGGCAAAGACGATAGAGGCACTTAAAATATCTATTTTTTAGCACATGAATGTGTAGAGAATGGAAGGATATGGACATTGTGTAGATAAACGTGTGTAAAACGGTGATTGCCAGACTGGCTTTGAACCAGGGTTGTTATAGTGATGTTCTGTATCTTTAACCAGTGGACCTCCAGAGGGGACTTAGACAGGGTGGAACTAAGTGCTGAGAAGGCCACAGACAAGGATGGTGTTGAACAAAGACTCTTCACTTGTGGATCAGTTTGTAGAGAGTGCAGACTAGAACTCAGGTACCACTGATGCTTTCCCAACAACTCAGCACAGGCAGAATGGAAAATGGCCTGGCTCACCACTTTCCCTTCATTCTCCGGTCCCACTCAGCAGGTGAAAGTTGGATTCTGCCCAGTTGCATCCACTCCTCTGGAGGAAGATGAGGGGAACTGGGTGGAATACATAACCACACCGAGGACGAGGAGGCTGAAGGGGCTCGGAGTCTAACAACCGTCACTGTGGTGCTCTCTTCTCCCTTCCTGGAGATGATTGTCAGCCCAGATGGAGGTATCGATCTTCAACCGGGTCTCTGGCTGCCAATGTATCTTTAATTTCGGATGATAACCCACAGTGGAACATGGCTATTAGGACTTTAGCGTTCCAGCCACTCTCTACCACCAGACTGCCAGCCACATTACAGGCACCCTGACGAAGTTGGAGGAATTGGTTGGCCACCTGTCATCCACTGACTGGGTGGCCAAATACTCTCTTCATCTCCCTAGGGAAGAGGCATAAGTCTCATTACTTGGGGAGTTCTTCTCCCAGAGTGCTATAGCCCAGATGAGAGCTTTGCCAGAGAGGAGTTAGATGATATAGGGGATTTTTCAGTAGTCATTGGGAAACTTAATGGGTTGCAGCTCAAAAACCAGAAGTCACCAAGTAAGAAGCCCTCTACATATCTCTGGATCACCATCATATCACCCGTGTGCCAGCAGGTTTTGAGACTCAGGAGCTGGGGTGGCTGCAGGGGTTTGTTGGCTCAGCTGGTTGATCTCGGTGGATGTCTGCAAGGCGGATTGGATCTGCAGGAACACACACTCATGTCCTCTCACCATGACATCCTGGCTGGCCTGCACTGATCAGAGATGCTCATACTCTGCTGAGTCCATCAATGGCTCAGTCTTGCTGTAACAAGGGGTGGTTGCCAGGCTGTGTTTGAACTGGGGCTGTTCTCGTGAAGTTCTGCATCTTTAACCAGTGGACCTCCAGGAGAGACTTAGACCTGGTGGACCCACGTGCAGAGGATGGTGTTGAACAAAGAATCTTCACTTGTGAATTGGTTGAGAACACAGGCTATGACTCAAGAATCCCTACACACAGAGTAGGTAAACTCAAGACTGAACAATAATGAATAGAACAGAGGGAACTTAAATAAAGAAACAAAGCAATGATAACTAAACAATGCACAGGTAAAATAATCAACTAAAAATCAGAGGAGGAGGAGCCTGCAGGACTCTGACACCCCCGGTGATCAGACAAAGAGACAAGTATAGACAGGTGTTTAATTACTTCAGCACAAGATTGTGGGCCAAAGGGTGTTCAGTGTTGTATGCCGTTCTCATTTCTATTTCCTCCACCTTTCCATGGCACCTTCCCATACTGGCCCAGGAAGTGCAGCAACTTTTTTACTTCCTCTGTCCCCTCAGGCTCCGGTCTCAGATACTTATTCTATGCAAAACAGCAACGTATTTGCATTTCTTTCAACTTCCTGCATTATTTTCACCATCCACAGTGTACTCAACTCTACAACAGGAAGAACGTACATTGGATTGCAGAACATTTACTATCAAGCCCTTAAGTGTCAACCTGCATGGTTGCCTAGCATCCCATTCTCACTTTGACCACCCGAACTCATCAGCTGAGATTGTTCGATGGAAGAACAATTTAAATTCGAGGAACTGAACATTACCTTTCATCTGGACACATTACAACTATAATGTATATTATAACATCAATTATAACTATATTGTTTCAAATAACAATGCCGTTAGTCCCACGTCACCTACACTAGACTCAATCTTTTCTTGTTCCATCACCACTCCCTCTTGCTTGTACCACCATAATTATTAATCTCTCCTTCTTTTCTGTTTATCAGAGACATTTTTTATTCTTTTCCTCCCTCCACCCTTGCTCTATGTTTCTCTTTCTCCAACATTTTCACTGGTGGCTTGACTTCTTTCTTCACAGTTACTGCCTGTTTGTTTGTAACTTTCCAGAACTGACTGTCTTTATTTTAGCATCCTTACTAAGTTACGGGTTCTGTCCTTGTTGGATGTGCTTCCATGTGCATCACTGAACTTTTCTCTTTGCTCTGCACATTAAACCTAAAATCAGCTCTGGGTAGCCATTGCATACTGTTGCCTGACACTGCTCATTGTGCAAGGAAGACAGATCACTTTGCACATTTTCTCCTAGAATCATTAACCATCTTTTAAGCTCAAAATGTGGTAACGTTCTAGATTTATGTTAACGTAGGCCAGCAGTTATGTTCCTTAAGGGCATGGACTTGCATGTAATAACATAGGCAGTTGGAATTTGATAATGTCACTTAATATACAGCCATGTTTCTTAATGATTTACTGTGGATACTTCCTGTTTGCAATGATTGTGAATTCATCATCGGCCTTATTGGCATTTTCATATTGATTGCCTTTTGGGCATTCTGCTGTTGAAAACTGATTCATCTCCAATGAGAGTCTACTGAAGACTGCTTCCAGTAATAAATGCAACTCAGGATTTAATTTCAAAAAAATATTTATCTGTTACTGTTCGGTCAAAATCAGTACTTCACTGACTTTTATGGTGTATAATGACACACATAAAAACAACTAAAAGCATTTGGTCACACACATCAAAGTTGCTGGTGAACGCAGCAGGCCAGGCAGCATCTGTAGGAAGAGGTGCAGTCGACGTTTCAGGCCGAGACCCTTCGTCAGGACTAACTGAAAGAAGAGCTAGTAAGAGATTTGAAAGTGGGAGAGGGAGGTCTGAAATGATAGGAGAAGACAGGAGGGGGAGGGATGGAGCCAAGAGCTGGACAGGTGATAGGCAAAAGGGATACGAGAGGAGGTCCGGGAAGAAAGACAAGGAGGTGGGGGGGGGACCCAGAGGATGGGCAAGGGGTATAGTCAGAGGGACAGAGGGAGAAAAAGGAGAGTGAGAGAAAGAATGTGTGTATATATAACAGATGGGGTACGAGGGGGAGGTGGGGCATTAGTGGAAGTTAGAGAAGTCAATGTTCAAGCGGTCTCCCAGTCTGCGTCGGGTCTTGCCAATGTATACTGCATCTGGTGCTCCCGATGTGGCCTTCTATACATTGGCGAGACCCGACACAGACTGGGAGATCATTTCGTTGAACACCTACGCTCTGACAGCCAGAGAAAGCAGGATCTCCCAGTGGCCACACGTTTTAATTCCAGATCCCATTCCCATTCTGATATGTCTATCCACGGCCTCCTCTACTGTAAAGATGAAGCCACACTCAGGTTGGAGGAACAACACCTTATATTCCGTCTGGGTAGCCTCCAACCTGATGGCATGAACATTGACTTCTCTAACTTCCATTAATGCCCCATCTCCCCCTCGTACCCCCATCCGTTATTTATTTTTACACACACATTCTTTCTCTCACTCTCCTTTTTCTCACTCTATCCCTCTGACTATACCCCTTGCCCATCCTCTGGGTTCCCCCCCCCCCTTGGCTTTCTCCCCGGGCCTCCTGTCCCATGATCTTCTCATATCCCCTTTGCCAATCACCTGTCCAGCTCTTGGCTCCATCCCTCCCCCTCCTATCTTCTCCTATCATTTCGGATCTCCCCCTCCCCCTCCTACTTCCAAATCTCCGACTAGCTCTTCTTTCAGTTAGTCCTGACGAAGGGTCTCGGCCTGAAACGTCGACTGCACCTCTTCCTACAGATGCTGCTTGACCTGCTGCGTTCACCAGCAACTTTGATGTGTGTTGCTTGAATTTCCAGCATCTGCAGAATTCCTGTTAAAAGCAGTTGGTGACTGGAATCGTATATTGTTTAGATCTGAGATACTTTGTAAAAAAATATTTACTTGATCTACTTCAGTTGCTTGTGTTTCATTTGCAGAATCCATTAATAAAACATTTTTCCTTATTGAAGGCTCTTGATAAATGGTGGGTTCCCGTGCAGTTCTTCCAAATGGCGTTTCTCCATGTTTGAGGTTCCAATGAGAAGCATCACTGTTGATTTTGGTAATTTCCATGCTTAAGGGTATAGTTTCCAAAAAGGAGCTATTGTGCAATATGAGTGCGATTGCCAGTGTTCTAGTCACTTGATATTTTCGGGGAAATAGGACAAGATTTGCACTATTGCAGAACTGAGGTCAGTTAATGTGTTGCATTTGTTTACTGAATCATGACAGGAATCCAAATATATATCTAATGCCTTACTTTTGATGATTAAACAGGGAGGGGTGGAAAATGTGGATCAGCAGACTCCTTTGGGTCAGAAAGCTGTTGAAAATCGGTCTTCTCTTAGCTGGACTGCCATGCTAAATCTCAAACAGATAACTGCACTTGTTTGGCATATTTTAAGTAGTAAAACATCCCAAAGGACTTTACAGGATTGTACACCACATCTGGAGGATTAAAGCTGCATCTGGTGCGTTGGTTCTGTTGGTGGGACACCAGTATTCAGGGCGATTGGTGTAGGAATCTGGGATATTTCTAGCACCTGCATAGGTCTTGAAGCTTGAGGATGAGGGTAGTTCTGTTAACTTGCGTTGTAAGGGGAAGGAATAGGGAGGGGGTAATCAATAGTAAAATAGGATGTTGCTATGCTAACAGTGAACCACTGATAAGGTTCAACAATAGGGAGAGATGGAATGCTGCTGTAAATGCACCAGGCAATAACCGCAGAAGAGGATGTGGACATGGAGTTGGTGTTTGCTCAGTGGGTGACTTGCTGAAACTGGTGTACACCAGCAGACCAGACCAAGCTGATCTACCCAAACAAGATTTTGGGATAGGCTTCATACTTCTCCACATACGTGATTACACAAATAACTTAAGTTTTGATTGCTACACTTCAAGTTTAAACTCAAGTTGAATTGTCATTCAACAATACATGAATACTGCCAAATAAAACAGGGCAGTCATACACAGCACAAGGAACATATAGGACATATAAGAGAGCAAGTACATATAAGAAATCAGTAAAACACAGTCACACAAAAAAATAGTCCAAGACCCTCAGAAAACCGCAGCTGACCAGAATATGGCTTGTCCTCTGCTGAGCGTTCACTGGGGAGCAGCACTGACTCCAGCTCGGATGCTGTGCCACACTGACTCCGATGCCTCTCTCCCGGGTGGTTGTAAACAGGCGATGCTGCGGCTTGAAGCTGAGTCCTCGTTACGACTGAGGCCACACGGCTCCCCTCCCGTCTGTCAATAAACCGGGCTTGCAGCATTTCACATTAACAATATCCAACAGGGTCTTGCGGTCACAAGAAGGTGACGACGATGATCATTCACTGTTAGACTGCACATCCTTCGCAAACCGAGTTCTCGGATGCCTCTCTGACACAGGCAGCAGCACGGTCTGCACCAAGTCCAGCTCCTTCAATTTCTCCGCCAACGAGCAACTTGCTGATGGAGTGGACTTGCAGTACTTTAAGTTCCTAATGTCCAACAGGGTTTTCAGATTATAAAAAATATGTTTAAAAAGGACAATAGCACCTTTGCTTGACCGTGTAGACGTCGCTGTGATCAAACACGCCACCACCTTACCCGGAGTTTTCGTCTTCATATATGTCATTACACAGGAGGCTTGATTAAGAGTGAAACTAAGTTTTGATTTTAAAATAAAATAATTATCTATAAGCCTAATCTACTTAACAGCAAATCTTAGTGTGCTATAACATAATCATCAAGTTTCTGTACCCTGGCCAGGTTACACCTGCATCCCATCTCCCTAATGTTGAAACTTATCAGTGGTTCCCTGGTACCACATCACCAGAAGCTACAACCTATTTTATCAGTTATTAATCCTCTCTTTTCCTATCCCTACAATAACTTGCCAAGAGGTTTATTTGGGTTTGGCCATTAATCCTTCTTGCCTGTGTTGTGAGGACATGGTCGCCTCCCTGTTTTTGGGATTAGTGTAGGCAAGATTCCAGTGTCAGAGGTGGGGGCTCAGTGGTGTGAATAGGAACAGGTTTTTTTTTATATAAGCAACGGATATAGGCGTATTTTCTCACAGAATGGCTTCCTAAAGCCTGGACACGCAACTAAATTGCAAAGAAACCCTATCCATCTGTGATTACAGCAGATGCCAGGAATCTTTAGCAAAACATATAAAATGCTGGTGGGACTCAGCAGGTCAGTCAGCATCTATGGGGTGGGGGGGGGGCGAGGGGATAAACAGTTGATGTTTCAGGCAAAGGCCCTTCATCAGGACTAGAAAGGAAGAGTGCAGAAGGCAGGATACGAAGGTGCAGAAAGGGGGAGATGTATAAACTGACAAGCGATAGGTGAGACCCAGAGAGGGGAAAGGTGAGTGGGTGGGGGTGGGGGTGATAATGTAAGAAGCTGGAGGGGGGGGAGTTGATAGGTGGAAGAGGTAAAGAGGTGAAGAAGGAGGAATCTAATAAGAGAGGACACCTCATTCTGCTTTCTACCCCTTCCTTTCCAGTCCCAATGGAGGTTTAGCCCCAAAACATTGACTGTTTAATCCCCTTCATTGACGCTGCTTGATTTGCTGAGTTCCTCCAGTAGTTTGCGTGATCGATCCACCTGGGATTGTTGGGTGACAAGAGGTTTAAAAATCGCTGGATTTCAGTAGGCACACATCTGTGAATCTTATAGTTTCGTTTTGGTTTCACAGGGAACAGTCTATATTGGAGGTCAGGATACATGTCACCAGAAGCAATTATGCTTCTCTCCTGATCTTTACCCCCAGAGTTGAAGGATCTACACTAATTAAAGAATTAAAAATCTGGAGAATATTCTGCACTCACCTGTGAGAGGAGATAAGCTATGTTCATACTTAAGATGGAACTTTGGGGAAGATGAAATGATCTCACAATTTACTGCAACCAGCCAAGACATAACAGCAGGGATTGTGCTCCTGAGATTACAGATCATTCTAATAATCAGTCAGAAATGTAGAACGTGGAAAATTTTGTTGTCATCCTGCAATATAAATTATGACTACTGAGAGGTTCAAAATAATGTATTGGGCTGCATTTCAGCATTTTTATGTGAGATGTAGAAAGCATTCCTTTATACTCCAAACTTCATGTCAGCTAAACTTGCTGTCTCTAATCAATAGCAGCCTCATCACTGGACTGCTTGATTGAGGGCAATCTTGGCAGTGGAAAGCCCTGGCTAGGAGCCTAGTAAAGGTACAATTGACGTGAATTTCAATTTGAACTGTTTGATCATGACAGTATTGCTCAATTAATCAAAGAATGCAAACATTGCTTCATACACATTTATTGTCTGTTGTTGGTTAAATTAAATAATTCCGAGGAGGCCTGACAAAGCCTATTCCCCAACCTCAGCATGGGCCAGTTCTCTCTTTTCCATTCCATTAACGTGAAAGAGCCATGGAAACAGACAGGTTACCCAACGAATTTCCTCTGATCATCAAGCAACCATTGACACTAAAACCACATTATCTCCCCTTAATCTCACAGTTTCATCACCTCTCCCCGAATCTACTATTCACATACACTCTCTCAATCTGCTGTAGGCAATTAATCTTCCTGCATGTCATTGGAGATTTCTACAGAGAGTTCCTCCATCACAGTAAGTCATCTACTGAGGGCTCAGTATAGAGCTCTTCTGACATGCCCACACTGATCGAGCAGTCATAAACAATATCATTAGTAGAATCTAAATCCCCAATAATGATGAGTTTGGTCAGACGTTAATCACAAAAGATCAGAAACTTGAAAAAAAAAATCTACCATTGTTAATGATTGGAAATAAAGTGGTGAGTGGAAATCAGTCTGGTTCTATGAAGCTGACTATGTATTGAAACATTACACCACCATCTTCCTTGTTAATGATATTAGATATATAGTCATTGGTTGCCGGGTCTTGTAGGCCTTGACAACCAGGTGCAAGCAAGTAAAACAGAGTGAATTTGTTGGGCTAGTGCAGATTAACAATCAGATTCATTTTGTTCAAGCCAACAATCTCCAGAGTATCCAGCCTGCTCTTTGTCTCTAGTTGTTTATACCTCCAACTTTCATCATTGGGCACGACTGGAGTCACCAAACATCACCATACAACATGACATTGTCAAAAACAAAACAGAATGTCTGCAATAAGGAATCCATTCCCTCCTTCACCACCCAATCACCAGACAGTGTCAGTTCTTGGTAATTGGGAAGCACTAATCTCAAATTGGTTAACCTCCAAATTTGCTCTGTGACTATCATAAGATTCCCCCGCTATGATCAGAAAACTCCCCTAACTTGTCTCTTCCTTGTTGCAAATGATCTGTTAAAAATCAGGCTTTCTACATAAGGCCCCCATATTATTAATCAGGATTTACTTGGTAGAAGTTCATTTAGACTCTGAAGGTGCAAAATAGATACATCCCAAAGATGAAGAAGTATTCTAAAGGGAGGATGATGCAACTGTTGCTGACAAGGGGAGTCAAAGACAACATAAAAGCTAAAGGCAGGGTGTATAATATAGTAAACATTAGTGGGAAGTTAGAGGACTGGGAAGCTTTAAAAAATCAACAGAAGGCAAATAAAAAATGCCATAAGGAGAGAAAAGATGAAATATGAAGGTAAGCCAGCCAATAGTATAAAAGGATACAAAATGATTTTTTTTTCAGATCTGTAGAGTTCAAGAGAGATGGGAGTGAATATTGGACCAGTGGATAATGACACTGGAGAGGTAGTAAAGGGGACAAAGATATAGTGGACAAACTTATTAAGTATTTTGTGTCCATGTGCACTGTGGAAGACAGTAGCAGTATGCCAGAAATTCAAGAGTGTCAGGGGGCAAAACTGAGTATAGTTTCTATTACTAAGGAGAAAGTCCTTGGGAAGCTGAAAGGTCAAAAGGCAGATAAGTCACCAGGACCAGATGGAATACACCCCAGGGTTCTGAAGAGAATGTGTAGCATTAGTAATGATCTTTCAAGAATCACTAGATTCTGGAATGGTTCCAAAGGACTGGAAATTTGCAAATGTCACTTCACCCTTTAAGAAGGGAGGGAGGCAGCAAAAATGAAATTATAGGCCAGCTGGCCTGACTTCTGTGGTTGGGAAGATGTTGGAGTCCATTATTAAGGTTGAGATTTCAGGGTACTCAGAAGCACAGTAGGCCAAAGTCAGCATGGTTTCCTTAAGGGGAAATCTTACCTGACAAATCTGTTGGAAGTATTTGAGGAAATAACAGACAGGATAGGTCAGTTTTGGGGGCACTTATTTTCACATTCTGTGTCAATAATTTGGATGATGGAATTAATAGATTTGTGGCCAAGTTTGCAGACAACACAAAGATAGGCGGAGGGGCAGGTAGTTTGAGGAACCAGGGAGTCTGCAGAAGGACTTAGACAGATTGGGAGAATGGGCAAAAAAGTGGCAGTGGTATATAGTGTAGGGAAGCATGCAGTCATGTACTTTGGTGGAAGGAATAAAGATGTAAACTATTTTCTCAATGGGGAGAAAATTCAAAAATCAGCAGTGCAATGGGACTTGGGAGTCCTCATGCAGGATTTCTTAATTGTTGACTTGCAGGTTGAGTTGATGGTAAGAAAGACAACTGCAATGTTCACATTCATTATGAGATGACTGGAATTTAAAAGCAAGGATGAAATGCTGAGGCTTTATAAGGCATTGTGCATACTACAGTTGGAGTATTGTGAGCAGTTTTGGGCTCCCTATCTAAGAAATGTTGTGCTGGCGTTGGAGAGGGTCCAGAGGAGGTTCACGTGAATAATTCCAAGAACAAAAGGGTTAACGTACAGTACGAGGAGCACTTGATGGCTATAGGCCTGTACTTGCCGGAGTTTGGAAGAATGAGAGGAAATCTCATTGAAAGGCATTAAGTATTCAAAGGCCGAGATAGAGTGGAGGAGGAGAGGATGTTTCCTATAGTGAGGGAGTCTCGGACCAGAGGGCACTGTCTCAGAATAAAAGGGCCACCATTTAGAACAGACATGAGGAGAAATTTCTTTAGCCAGGGCGTAATGAATTTGTAGAATTTATTTCCGCAGGCAGCTATGGAAGCTGAGTCATTGGGTACATTTAAAGTGGAAATTGATACGTTCCTTATTAGACATTGCATCAAAAGATTCGGGAAGAACGCAGGAGGATGGAGGTGAGAGGGATGGAATGGCAGAGCACACTAGATGGGCTGAATGGCCTAATTCTGCTCCTTTGTTGTATGGTCTCTCGGCCTTATCTATAAGCTCTGTGTTAAATTCAGTGGAATAGTAATTGTTTTTAACCTCACAACATCATTTCCATTGAACTTACTGGAATCAAAGCTGCAGTGCCACTTATTCTTCAGTAATAAATGCATTTTTCTTTCGTGTACTTGAAGTCTATGTTCATTTTTAAAGGCTCCTATGTCCATTTCTAAGTAAATGCCAATGGGTTTCATTGTGTATTTTTTCCTGACGTGAATGCATAGATTATTTTTAGTGTGATTTAACATTATCCAACAATATGTCATTCAAACAGGACACATTCATAGGTATTGTTTTACAGGTGACCAAACAGTGAAAAGCAACAGCCTTAATTAGTGGTGCTTCTGGCAAACAAATACTGTTCCAGTTCCTGTTTTCTGGTGAAAGGAAATTCTTTGTAATTTAAAAAAAAACTGGTTTTTGTTGGCTGCAAGAAAATGCATTCAGCATTCTGTTTTCAGCCCCAACCTTCCTAGCTCCCTGGCTTGGCTTTCATGAAGCAGGAGTATAAACAGCAGGAAGCTGAGGAAAGACCCGGTTGTGAATTGGTGTCGGGTCTGCCCCCCACCAACTCATTCAGGTTTTCTTTACGCATTAGGATTGGTGGATGTCATGGTAGGACTGTCATTCAATGGCCATTCTAATTGCCCCCAGTTAAGTGCCAGCAGACTCAGTAGGTCTGGCTCTGGAGACATATAGAGGCTAGACCTAAAAAGAGTTACATTTCCTTCTCTGAAGGGCATTAGTGACTGAGATGGAGAACACCTGAAGGCTACCCATCCTTTTTATCCAGCCTGGAATGCAACACCTTCAGACCTTCAAAAGCTCAGACTGTGGGGAACAAAGCAGATTTCACCATCCCATCACCACCCCAATCCATTCACTTTCAACCAGACAGAACGCTGTAGGTTGATTCTGGACTGGTTTCCCTCAAATGCACATGTGGATGCTCATGGGACACCTAAAATCTCATTCAGATCTGTCTGCGTCTCAGGAGCACAGAGAGCTTTTATTCTGTTGTGCTGTAAGTCTCTGATTTCCTGGTCCATTTCCATATCTGCTCCAGATACTAAGGAAACTAATGTAATTCTTTAAACATGTAATTGTCTACCAGTTCCACTCCCAAGGCTGTGATTCTGAGTGATTGACAAAGAACTGAATCTGATATTGTAGATACTGGAAATTTGAATAATTTCAGAACTAGGATTATTGCCTCAGTGTATAGATGAAAATCTGGTAACAAATTTAATTTGAACTTTGAATGGGATTACAAGTCATGTGACCTGTTCTAACAAATAAAATGATGGAGGAAGAAGCCAATGGGTTAGAGAGTATCTGTGGTTGGAAATGTATGGTCAACGTTTTGGGTCGAGACCCTTCCTCTGGACCAGATTTCAGTCTCACTGGAGCATCTCAGTCCAAAGAGTTGACTGTCCATTTTCCCCACACTGATGCTGCCTGACCCACTGAATTTCTCCAGTGTGTTGTTTTTTTGCTCCAGATTCCAGGAATCTGAAGTCTCCTGTATGTCCATTTGGCTGTGCTAATCTGGCACTGCTTCTGTCGGCATAATCTGCAGCATTAGATTCACGTGGAGATAACCATGCAGTGGAGCCAAGAAACCACAGGAGTCTTTGCTTTTCCAAAGCAAATGGAGGCCTGAATTTGCCGCGGAGCCTTACGGAACCAACCATATCCTCCTATGGAGTGTGGGCTCACGTCATCATGACCTGCAACTGCCTGACCTAATCCTCTTTCCTAAACCATGTTCCTACTGACAGCTATCAATCTCTGCCAGAATTCTACTCTTCTCACTGATGAACCTGCCCCAATATAGAGCTGAGACCTGAAGTTCAATTTCTGAATGGCTTTGGGACTTTCTACTCAGTTTCCTTGGCAAATGGATCCACAAAGAGGCTCGGTCTAATTTCCACCCCTCACCAACTTCAGATCAATACCGTCCAAAGCAGCAATTAGATAATTCCAAAGCAACACACGCAAAATGCTGGAGGAACACAGCAGGGCTGGCAGCATCTATGGAAAAGAGTAAACGGTTAATGTTTCGAGCTGACAGCCTTCATCGGGACTGGAAAAGAAGGGGAGAAGTCAGAGCACAAATCCAGTCTTGCTTAGTTGCTGTTTCGCCAAGTGTGTGACAGTGGTTGTTGAAATGTGGTGGAAGTAATGTGTATAGAGGATTGTAGTCTTTCCTTTTTCTCCAATCCCCAACCCCGCCCCTTGCGCCCCTTCCCCTTTGCTGAAGCCATCAGCTTCTTGCTGTGGACTGGCCTGACATATGACAACTTCTCTCAGTGCTCGCTGTGCATGAAATATATAGTGGTATGTGTGACTTTAGTTCATTTGCAAAAGGCAGATGAGATCTGACAGGGACAATGGGTTCCCATCAAGCTAAAAAATGTTCACCACACTGTTTTAAAATGTTGAGGCTAACCGTAATATTTCAAATACCTGGAACAGCTGGTTCACAGAGACTTTCTTGGCCAGATCCATATAACCAGCTGGGTAGTTATGGGAGTGCGTTGATGTTTTTGTATTGTGCACATGGATATGCTGGTAAATAACAGAAAGTACAATTAGAATGGAAAATACTGTATATAGACCAAAAACCCTTTTGGTCAGATCTTCAACACTTTAAATCACTTTTCTGGAAGTTCAATGAGTGAAAGCAGATGTTGATATGTAAGGCACGAGCTGATTTCCTTCAGATAGCACTTCTAGTGTAAACTGCAGACAGATGCCAAGATAGAGCTGCACAAACATAGCTTCAACCTTCAAAGTAAACACTGACCATTTGTAGACTATATTTGACACTAAATTGTTCCAAATGACAAAAATTCAAGACATAAACATAGGTCATTCAGCCTAGTGTATCCAAAGTTTATCCCCATTTTCGGCCTTTATTCTGAAGACCTCTAAGCAGGGCCTTCACGTGCTCATCCAGGTACCTTATAAATGTGGTGAGAATTTCTTCCTCCTCCATCCTTTCTGTAAGTTAGCTTCAGAATCTCACTTGACTGTCATTGAGCAAAAAGATATCATCAACTCCCCCCTAACTATTTCACACAACTTGTATTTATCCTGTCTAATTATAAGAAGAAAAGAAAAACAGGGACAGGAAAAGGCCACTCGACCCCTCAAGCCTATCCTGCCACTTGATATGATCATGCTTGACTTGCTTAGGCTGAGAATAATGCCAGTTCTCCATGGCTTTTGATCTCCCGCTATTTCAAGAACAGGTCTATTTATTCTTTAAATGCTTCCAATGAGCTAGCCTCCATAAACCTCCAGAAAGAGAATTCAAGACATTCATTGTCCTCTGCGAAAATAAATTCCTACAGACTTTGGTTTAATATGATCTTTGTTAAGGGAAATAGATCATTCCTGTTCATCTTGCTCACTACGATTTCACATACGTACCTCTCAATTTTAGATACCTTGGTCAATTTTCTTACAGTGTTCTTTATTCTAAAGCACACAACTCTGGTCTAGACTGTCCCCTCATAACAGTAATTTTCCAGCCCTGGTAACATCTCGTAATCTCCTCTGCATGCTCTCCAATGCTATGCTCCCCACTGACCTCCCTCCTGGCACTTATCCTTGCAAGCATGCAAGTGCAACATCTGCCCTACACCTTCTCCCTCACTACCATCCAGGGTCCCAAATGGTTCTTCCGGGTGAGATGACACCTCACCTATGAGTCTACTGGGGTCACTTACTGTGTTTGTTGCTCCTGGTGTGGCCTTGTGTATATTGGTGAGACCAGATGTAGACTGCTTCACCGAGCATCCATGCTCTATCCACCAGAACAAGCGGGATCTCCCAATGGCCACCCATTTTATTCCACTTCCCATTCCCGTTCTGATATGTCCATCCATGGCCACTTCCACTGTCGTGATGAGGCCACACTTAGGTTGGAGGAACAGCACCTTATATTCTGTTTGGGTAGCCTCCAACCTGATGGCATGAACATTGATCTTGAATTTCTGGTAATGCCCCTCACCCCTCCCCCTCATTCACCATTTTCCATCCCCATTTCCCTCTCTCACCTTATCTCCTTATCCAGCTATCACCTCCCTCTGGTGCTCCTCTCCCCTTTTCTTTCTTCCATGACCTTCTGTCTCTTTCACTAATCAACTTCCCAGCTCTTTAATTTATCTCTCCCCCTCCAGGTTTAACCTACCACCTGGTGTTTCTTTCCCTCTGCTCCCCAACCTTTTAATTCTACTCCTCCGCTTCTTTTCTTCAGTCCTGCCGAAGGGTTTCAGCCCGAAAAGTCAACTGTACTTTTTTCCATAAATCCTGCCTGGCCTGCTGAGTTCCTCCAGCATTTTGTGTGTGTTGCTCAGATTTCCAGCATCTGCAGATTTTCTCTTGTTTGTCAACAATTAGCATTTGACTTTTTGTCACCTGCAAATTTCGGTTGGATTTTAGTTTCTTGATCAATCTGTAAAGCAGGACTCGGTCAAACACATTGCTAAAATCCATATATATTATATCAATAAACCTTGCCACTCTCTCAGAAATTAGATTATGAATCTTCTCTTAAGACATCTATGCTTACTGTTCTTGATAAGCATGTATCATTCCAAATAGAGATTTTTGCAGTACTTTAGACTTTTTCCAGTTTTTTTCTCCCAACATGTTTTCAACTACTGATATTAAACTCACTAGTTAGTCTGTATTTATTCCATTTATCATTTTTCTCCGTTAAATAATGCTCCAACTTAAGGAACTATCAATTCCCCAGCCTCATGCCTGTAGCCAAAAAGCAATGGAAAATAATCATCAGTGTCTTAAATACATTTATCCAGGCCCAAAGTTTTATCCACCTTTAAATGAGAATCAAAACAAAAAAAACTGCAGATGCAGGAAATCTGTAACAAAATCAGAAATACTGGAAGAACTTAGCCAATCAAGTAGCCTCTGTGGAAAGAGAGATGTCAACCCTTCATATCAGTGGCCGTTCCCTCAGAATTTCCCGAGTTCTGAGGAAAATTTGTTGATCCGAAATATTCACTGGCTTCTCTCTCCACAGATGCTGCTTGACTGGCAGAGTCCTTCCAGCATTTGTGTCTTTGCTTCAAATGCTGGAAACAATGAGGTCAGGCAGGCTCTGCAAAAAGAGAAACAGCACGGACATTTAAGGTAAATGGCTTTACATCAGAACTGGAAATGACAGGAAAAATGGTATTAAGATCCTTTGCTTGCTTTCTTTCTCTCTCATTTGCATCATTAAGTATCAACTGGATGGTTTCATCTACAGCATATCACCATGGTAACACCAACTTCATCTTATCAGAGATATTTCCTTCTTCCTATCCAAACCCTTCCTATCATCTCTGCAAATTTATCTAAACTTGCTTCCTCTCCTTCCAAGTTCCAACCAATCTAAAATGTTAACTCTGTCATTCTACAGCTGCTGCCTCACCTGCTGAATGTTCCTAGCATTTTGTCTTTTATCTATTTTCAAAGATGCTTGACTCTTCAAATGTCTGTCTGTCTTTGTTGCCTGTCTCTCTGCCATAGCCTCCTGTCTCTCAGCCTTTGTTATTTACAAGATTTAACATTCTTATATCATCCTCTTCCATCATGAAAAGATACAAAGATTTCATTCAGAACTTTCCACGTATTCTCTACTTTATGTTGATGTTACTCCTTTGGTTTCTAAATGGACCTACTCTTTTTTTTCTGATGTTAGTTTACTTCAAATATTTATAGAACACCTCAGGCATGATTTGCCTGTTGATATATTTTTCATGCATCCTCCTAGTACTCCTCATTGCATTTTTAATTTCGTCCCTGGCCCTTGGTGTTGAAATCGTTATCTTCTTTTTGCTTCGTCTCTCTGGAAGTATTTCTCAGTATTGACAAGGTTTAGAATGGTGAACTGTCCCTTTCTTTAAATAGGAATATATTTGTTCTGAACCTCCCTTGGATTCTTCCCCTGCTCCTACACTAGTTTTTTGCTGTTCGCTTTTGCTAAATTGTATCACAGCCTGATACATCTGGCATTCACGTAGAAGTTCTATGTATATTTTGAATCCCACTGTGACAGTTCTGGCTGGTCTTTTCACTCTCAAATATTGCAAAAGCAGCTCACCTTGGACCCGTTTCTGCTATTTAAAATACAGCTTTAATTCAGAAACAAAGGTTCTGAACTTAAAGAGGGGTAACTTTGAAGGTATGAGACGTGAATTAGCTAAGATAGACTGGCAAATGACACTTAAAGGATTGACGGTGCATATGCAATGGCAAGCATTTAAAGGTTGCATGGATGAACTACAACAATTGTTCATCCCAGTTTGGCAAAAGTATAAATCAAGGAAGGTAGTGCACCCGTGGCTGACAAGAGAAATTAGGGAGAGTATCAATTCCAAAGAAGAAGCATACAAATTAGCCAGAGAAAGTGGCTCACCTGAGGACTGGGAGAAATTCAGAGTTCAGCAGAGGAGGACAAAGGGCTTAATTAGGAAGGGGAAAAAAGATTATGAGAGAAAACTGGCAGGGAACATAAAAACGGACTGTAAAAGCTTTTATAGATATGTAAAAAGGAAAAGACTGGTAAAGACAAATGTAGGTCCCCTGCAGACAGAAACAGGTGAATTGATTATGGGGAGCAAGGACATGGCAGACCAATTGAATAATTACTTTGGTTCTGTCTTCACTAAGGAGGACATAAATAATCTTCCAGAAATAGTAAGGGACAGAGGGTCCAGTGAGGTGGAGGAACTGAGCGAAATACATGTTAGTAGGGAAGTGGTGTTAGGTAAATTGAAGGGATTGAAGGCAGATAAATCCCCAGGGCCAGATGGTCTGCATCCCAGAGTGCTTAAGGAAGTAGCCCAAGAAATAGTGGATGCATTAGTGATAATTTTTCAAAACTCGTTAGATTCTGGGCTAGTTCCTGAGGATTGGAGGGTGGCTAATGTAACCCCACTTTTTAAAAAAGGAGGGAGAGAGAAACCGGGGAATTATAGACCGGTTAGCCTAACGTCGGTGGTGGGGAAACTGCTGGAGTCAGTTATCAAGGATGTGATAACAGCACATTTGGAAAGCGGTGAAATGATCGGACAAAGTCAGCATGGATTTGTGAAAGGAAAATCATGTCTGACGAATCTCATAGAATTTTTTGAGGATGTAACTAGTAGAGTGGATAGGGGAGAACCAGTGGATGTGGTATATTTGGATTTTCAAAAGGCTTTTTACAAGGTCCCACACAGGAGATTAGTGTGCAAACTTAAAGCACACGGTATTGGGGGTAAGGTATTGGTGTGGGTGGAGAATTGGTTAGCAGACAGGAAGCAAAGAGTGGGAATAAACGGGACCTTTTCAAAATGGCAGGCGGTGACTAGTGGGGTACCGCAAGGCTCAGTGCTGGGACCCCAGTTGTTTACAATATATATTAATGACTTGGATGAGGGAATTAAATGCAGCATCTCCAAGTTTGTGGATGACACGAAGCTGGGTGGCAGTGTTAGCAGTGAGGAGGATGCTAAGAGGATGCAGGGTGACTTGGATAGGTTGGGTGAGTGGGCAAATTCATGGCAGATGCAATTTAATGTGGATAAATGTGAAGTTATCCACTTTGGTGGCAAAAATAGGAAAACAGATTATTATCTGAATGGTGGCCGATTAGGAAAAGGGGAGGTGCAACGAGACCTGGGTGTCATTATACACCAGTCATTGAAAGTGGGCATGCAGGTACAGCAGGCGCTGAAAAAGGCAAATGGTATGCTGGCATTTATAGCGAGAGGATTCCAGTACAGGAGCAGGGAGCTACTACTGCAGTTGTACAAGGCCTTGGTGAGACCACACCTGGAGTTTTGTGTGCAGTTTTGGTCCCCTAATCTGAGGAAAGACATCTTTGCCATAGAGGGAGTACAAAGAAGGTTCACCAGATTGATTCCTGGGATGGCAGGTCTTTCATATGAAGAAAGACTGGATGAACTGGGCTTGTACTCGTTGGAATTTAGAAGATTGAGGGGCGATCTGATTGAAACGTATAAGATCCTAAAGGGATTGGACAGGCTAGATGCAGGAAGATTGTTCCCGATGTTGGGGAAGTCCAGAACGAGGGGCCACCGTTTGAGGATAGAGGGGAAGCCTTTTAGGACCGAGATTAGGAAAAACTTCTTCACACAGAGAGTGGTGAATCTGTGGAATTCTCTGCCACAGGAAACTGTTGAGGCCAGTTCATTGGCTATATTTAAGAGGGAGTTAGATATGGCCCTTGTGGCTACGGGGATCAGGGGGTATGGAGGGAAGGCTGGGGCGGGGTTCTGAGTTGGATGATCAGCCATGATCATAATAAATGGCGGTGCAGGCTCGAAGGGCCGAATGGCCTACTCCTGCACCTATTTTCTATGTTTCTATGTTTATCTTGCAAGGCAAATCCATTAAAGTTATTATCCCATAATAGCACCATACACACATAAGAGAAATCGATATAAACCATTGACAATGTGCAACTTTAAATGTTATCTTTGAGATGAAAATTGATACAAAAATGTTCTTGAAGATGAAGTCTTTGGCATGATGCACAGCGTCGGAGAGGGCAGTTTGAGTAACTCACAAAGTGTGATGTTCATGTGTAGAATTAATGGTTTACACATCTATGTCAGTTCAGTCTCTTTCATAATTCCCATTCTACATCCCCTAATTATATATGTTTATTCTCAATGTTAATATTGTTGTTGATAGTTTATCAACATGTGTGTGATTTTATAAATGTTTTATTCTCATTGACAACATTTCCTTTTCCTTTCCTTCTTCTAGTTCTCTTCCCATCTGCACAGAGGTTAAAAAGAAATCTAGATTCCGACATTCCTATTAATCCTGTGTTCCAGAGGTCACAGAAGGACGTGGAGCTGCTGTATGAGGTTTCTCTCTCTCTGTGTCTTTCTCCCATGCTCCTTTACTTGTTTTAAAGACATTATTGAATGCTAACTTAATTTGATTAGGAAGAAAACAAATTAAAGGGCTTGCCAGTCAAAGCTCTGCAATGCAAAGTCACATATCACAGAAGAATAACGTATTTTTTGACTGACTGGGTGAAAACGAACTGTATCATTTTATGAGTAAGAAATTCCTAACAGTAATTCTGTGCTATTTTTACTGTGATTTGCAACTTGATAGTAATAATTACCATGGGTACTGAAAAACAATATTTGAATAGCTGTAACAGATTACAATGTGGCACATTGTTCTGAATTAACATGATGCCCTGCAATAGCATGAATAGACTGTTCCAAATGAACTCGGTGCTGTACACTCTTCACCGGACTGCTGCTGTTCCTACTGCACATCGTGCTGTGCCAAATAATTTTGGAGCAGTATGATATTTTGCAGTATTAGAATAACAACTCTAGATATTTTTTAAAAAAGTGTACTTACGAAAGGAAACCACATAGGCAGATGCCTCTGCGTGGATGAAGCAAACCAAGAGAGGTTATTTGTATTCATCACACAGCGTTTAAAACAAAGTAAAATCCCCATCAGCTAGAATGTGGTGATGAGCCTAACTATAGAATAACAACGAGTTGCTTTAGCACACAGCTCATTTCCAAGGGAGTAACCAGACGATAAAAGCTCAAGGTGAATCAGATGATGATCGAATCAAACAGATAGAAAAGCAAAGCTGCATTATTCTGCTATGTACAAATACCTTAGCACTAAAAATTTACCCAGACCTACAGTATCTCAGTCTTCAGCACAGACTCGCAGGTCGCACCGAAGATACTTATAGAAAAGCAGAAATAGAATCATTCTAAGCCCTCAAAAACTACACAGAAGCAAATGGATCATTCAACACCGGGCAGTGATTTGTAAAGGGTGATTTAATCTCTCATCTTTCTGTAAACAACAGAACTTGGACTTCACCACTTTATAGTGATTTGAACATGTGGTTTTAGGTCTGGAACAAGCTCCAGCTGAGAGCTCCCTGAATAAATGATCACCAATTTGGTCCAAAAGATGTTCGGTGCAGCTTAGGGTGGAGTATGCACAGAAGCAGCTAAATGAGGAGCTGCTCTCTCTCTCCCTGGGGCCCCAGATGAGACCCAGGGCACTTTACTCTGCAACCTTAAGAGAAGGGTATCAGACAGCATGTTCCACGCAACAACCGGACAGCAGTAGCACCCTGCTACGGAGGAGAAAGTGGCTACAGCCGTGAGGCCAATAGCACACTGATTTACAGATAGAGAGCTTTAGTCCGCTCGCTATCAGGAGGAGGCTCTTTGGAACTGAAGGTTGGGAGATATAGTTACCGTTTCCTCAATCACTATTAGAAGAACCCCTCTAGGAGGTAGCATGTGGTATCAGTCCTTCCAGAATCAGTAGCTCCACACCTTGGAGAAATACCTAAAGATCTTTCATGATCTCATGAAAAATATCTCGGGGTGTAGAAGAATTTATATAATTACTTTGATAGTAAATTTACCTTGAACTTGAACTTTGAACTAGATATGTTAAAGTGAGCTAAACCTCACTAAAATACTTGCCTGAAAATTGCATTTCACACAGTTTTGGTGTGAATTGTTTATCTATGTTACATTTTGCCCTGCCCTCAAAGCGGATGTCACATCCAAATAAAAATCCCACAAAACTGAGACATCCTTGCTTTAAGAGAATTATAATTATGTTTTATCCCTTTAAGGGATGTCAGAAGCTGATCTCCACGATCGGGCTGGCAGCTGCCAACTCGCTGCAGGAATTATGACCACACTATTAAAGAGCTCTCAGTACTAGGATGCCATGGGGATGAGAGAAACAGTACAGTGGGGGAACTGTGATCAAAGGCAGGGGTCAAGGAAAAAAGGGGGAGGGCGACAGGACAGTGTGTGACACTGAAGGGAATGCTTGACAAGGACAGCAGCTTGACTGGCTGGAGCAGATCCTCCTCCTCCAGGGTGGAGTAGGTGAAGGCCACACCACCTCAGGAGGAAGGGCTAAGGAAAACATGGCAGATAAACTCATTAACCATGTGATTCGACCACTGACCCCTCTGATTTGATCAGCAATACATCTCATTGCCACCTCTACTGATGCATCACAGGAAAGATGCTTTGGTAGCTGGTTGCAAGTGCTGCTTTAATACGTTATGTCTATTCAGGCTCTTGAGATACGTAAGTCATCTGTTCCTCCCTCACCAGGAAACAATTGACATCTCAGGTTAAGATCTTTTATGGAGGGAAATGGACAGTCAATCAGCTGTCCTTTTCCCTCTGTAGATGCTACCTGATCAGTCAAGTTCCTCCAGTGTTTTGTGTGGTTGCTCCAGATTCCAGCATCCGCAGTCTCTCTTGTGACTTTACATCCAATAACTCATGGTAGTTCTGTGACTGAGGCAATTTCACTCGGACATCAAACAACAGGAATTCTGCAGATGCTGGAAATTCAAGCAACACACATCAAAGTTGCTGGTGAACGCAGCAGGCCAGGCAGCATCTCTAGGAAGAGGTACAGTCGACGTTTCAGGCCGAGACCCTTCGTCAGGACTAACTGAAGGAAGAATTAGTAAGAGAATTAGTAATTAGTAATTAGTAGCGTTCACCAGCAACTTTGATGTGTGTTGCTTCACTCGGAAATTATTGCATTTGTGACTATCTCTGGGCAAAATTAAAATTTCATGTTTAGTGCTTGAATAAAATGTACTGGAATGTGATCCAGTTTCAAGGCATGGCTGAATGAACTCTCTGGCAGAGTAGAAATCCACCTCAAATAAACTGGTAGATGTGCTGGTAGAAATAATTGAGCTTGCAGCGCCCTCTACTGAAGCAATAGTGCAGGACGTCCATCTCTCTCACTGTCGCCTCCAGCAAATCATTAACAACCACTCCCACCTTGGGACGTGGAGACCTTCACTTCTCCTGAATTAAAGTCCATCAGATTGACCAACAGCTATAATTCAAACCATACTTTCCCCACTGCGATTGAGGTACTTTCCCCAACCATACCAAAATGCACTAAAGTATCCTGCAATTTTCAATTGATAAGGAAACACTTTCCATTCTTCATTATGGATTCAGAACAAAAGCTCATAGTTCTTGAATTATTTTTGTTTCTGTTTTAGATTTCTAGTTTTCATGGGTTTATTTTAATATTATTTGTTTGTAATATTGTCTGTTAACTAGAGAGCTCCTGGTGTTTTCAGTTGCTGAGTGTCAAGAAAGAGGATTGATACCATTAAATCTTAGTAACTAGGAAGGGGTGGCAGTAGAAGCTTTCACACAGAGATTTTTGAGGCTCTTCTTATTTCCAGAGCTAGTGGCTGAGGTGGGAACCGTTGAAGCTCCAAGGTTAGATTAAATACATAAAAGGAGGAAAAGTGATTGAGGGGAAGTAGAACCAAGGTGGTAATTGTGATAGGAACAATTTATCAACACAAATACTGTAGAGCAAACGTTGCATTTTTGTAATTTCTATGTTTTATTAACCTGTTCCATGATGTAAACCTTCATGACTTGGTCTCATGCAATAATTTGCTTGATAATTAGCTTCCTTGCTTGGCTCCTACTGAATAACAGAACCCATAATAATCCTCACCAGCAATTAGACCTCTCACAGTAAACACTCTTCGATGACTGGATTCTACACTCCATCATTATGGTATTACTCAGCGTCTCGCAGTCACTGTCTCCAACAGTCACAAACAAGAACTATTGCCGTTCTGACAATGAAATTCTCGCAATGACCTTTTTTAACTGACTTTACCATTCCCAGAACATGGACCACTTCCAATAAACATTCTAAATAACTTGCTGTCTTGCATCTTGTGCCTCTGTACCTGATGGTAGCCAGAAGTAATGATAAAACCCTCTCAGAGCCTGGCAGTAATAATCTGTCATGTGGTTTTCATTATTGACCAGATTTCATGCCCCTTTGCTCCTCATTGATTAGAAATGAGGTTGTAATAATCTTGACCTAAGTAACGTGACACAGGATAAGTAGACAGCAATAACAAATGTATCTTGGCCATCGATTCTAAATGAAATCTAAGCTTCAACTTTTACAATGATAACTACCGTTACTGAAATAATATAATTATTTGAAATCATAGCTGATTCTTTTGTTTTTATTCCTTGTGCCTTTCTAGGCATCATGCATCTAGAGTTTTGTTTATCTTTGGTGTGACCACTTCAATGACTTGTCCAAGAGAAGAGGGATATGCCTTTTGTCCTTGCTTATGTGGGTGTCAGTATGCACTCATGTGACCTGTGCCTGCTATTCTTTTAATGACATTAAGTGGCATGGCAGCATAGTGGTTAGCACAACATTTTACAGTACCAGTGACCCAGGTTCAATTCCCGCTGCGGTCTGTGAGGAATTTGTATGTCCTCCCCATGACCACATAGGTTTCCTTTGGGTTTTCCGGTTCCCCCAGGTCAATGGCGTCCCGGTTGTTAGGTTAATTGGTCATTGTAAATTGTTCATGATTATGCTAGGGTTAAATAGGTGGGCTGCTGCCCGCTACGGCGTGAACGGCGGGAAGAGCCTATTCTGCGCAGTACATCAATTAATTAATAAATAAAATTGGAGGCGGTTGAAGGGGAGGTGGAGAGATATGTGACAATAGCAGTGATATGTATTGAAATGGAATAATTCAGGAGATTACTAACTTTAAAATATGCAGTGAGCTCAGTTTTTGGAATGATACCCAATACTGGATGATTTAAACTCAAACCCAAAATATAAAGCCATCAGGACAACTACCTCACCTTTCCAAACTATGGCACCATCTACAATGTGGTTTGCTCTTCAGCAGATAGAGATTTAAACAGGACTAGAATTCTTGTACTGTATTCTAATTTACTCCACTTAATCTTGCTTCTGATATAAGTTCAAATATTTAAGTTGCTTGATATCACGCAGTGGTGATCAGGATGAAGCCCTGACTGATTGTTGTGCATACCCAGAATCTAATCCAAGAGCGGCCTAAATCAATTGTCATATATTTCCCATATTTTCTGAAGACAGAGAAAGAAGTCCATTGAATTGAGGCCACCTCTTACAGCAATCCTGTCACACTGAAACCTAATCTCTCTCCTACCACTCTGATTCTCCAATCACCCACTAGGGATCAATTATAAGAGCCAATTGCCCTATCAGTCAGAAACAAGCCATCTATTCATTCTTCCTGAGATCAGCCAGCTAGGTACAGACCAAGGTTCTAATCTCACACACGAGAATTGTGACTAAACTTCTTAATATCTTAGAGTTTGAACAGCAAACCTGAACAAATACTTAAAGATTTGCAAGCTCATTTTATGATTGTTTGAACCTTCCAAGGAACTTGTTACCTGTGATTTTAATCATGTTTTTATATCTCTGTTACATTTCTAGTTTCTTCTGGGTGGGTGGAATATCGATGACAACCTTAAGTGTTCCCTGAAGGATGAGGAGCTTGCGTCAATGAGACCAGGGAAAAAGTTTAATGTTATCATTAATAACGTCATCCCCAAGAATATTACTGACATTCGAAGACTTATTTACAGACTCTCCAAATATAATGGGCAGCTCAAGCCTATGGACTTTGAAAGGATGCTGTTCACCTTGTTGTTCACAACTTATCAAACATCTAAATACCAAGGGCATCAACAGGACACCTGGGCAGAGGCACTAGTGGACATCTTTCAGGCTTTAAGACATGATTTAATGCTTTAATAACTTGGATTTCGAGGGCATTGGATGTGAAAATAGGCCCATTCAACCTCTAACTGTTGAATACTTAATTATCTTATAATTTACATCAAAGTTGCTGGTGAATGCAGCAGGCCAAGCAGCATCTATAGGAAGAGGTGCAGTCGACGTTTCAGGCCGAGACCCTTCATCAGGACTAACCTGATAAGTCGACTGCGCCTCTTCCTATAGATGCTGCTTGGCCTGCTGCGTTCACCAGCAACTTTGATGTATGTTGCTTGAATTTCCAGCATCTGCAGAATTCCTGTTGTTTATCTTATAATTTGGTGGTTTTCAGTGATTCTACTATAATTCAGTGATTTTTGGTGTTTCTCTAGTTTTCTGAACAGACATTAATCTTTCCATAGATCGTTGCAATACTTGAATTGCAAAACAGTCAGTTTCACAAAAAGTAGTGTGGACTTTAGCTCCCTGCAGGCTCTCTTCAAATTCCTCACCATCTGATTTGGAAATATATATGAATCCTTCATCTTCACTGGTTCTAAATATTGGACATCCTATGCAAGAACTTTATGGGAGTACCTTCACTAGAAAGACTGCAGTGGATCTAAAAGGCAGCTACCATCTTTTCAAAATGTAATGGGCCTATGTCCAAAAATAAATAAATAATAACAAAAATCATAATCTATTCAAACCAAAATAAGAATCTTAATAGAGATTAAAACAAAACTATTTCTGGACAAAAGAGATAACAAACTTTCATTGAAACAGTTACCTTGTTACTCCTTCTCTTTATTGAAGTAGCAACACAGAGCTTGAAAATAATTCATTAAAGGTAAATGAGCCTAAGCTTCATTTATTTTAATATATTATAGGAAACTATGTAGAGTGCAATATTGATTCTTTATTCTGATTTGTATATCAATTAAGTAATTCATTCTAACTACTGGATCTTGTCCTGGGCAACTCAGTACAGTTCCATATAATACTTTCCCTTCTGAACATTGTGTTCAAATCCAAGGCAAATTAATGAAATGAAGGTCTCCTTCTCTGCAGGCTATGGGAGTCCTAAGGAAGAGTATGTGAGTTCCCTTCATAAGGCAATCGATAATCTGGCAACAAATTACGGTTATTACTGATCAATTACTCCCCTGAGGGTAGAATTTAGTGGTGGGACCTTTATTCTGCAATTGGCTATGTTATATCTAAATTGATACAGAATGCCTGTAAGGATTTAAATTTCTAAGAAGATATAAAAATCTTGTAAAGCAAGCTGATGATGAAGTGAGATTAGTCAGTTTTTTTTTCAATGAAACAGGCATTCTAATTTTTGTATATGGTCTGCATTTAACAATTACCTGCACACAGTTAACCAGAAAAAAAGCATAACTTCATTGCAGATTTAAAAGTATAAATTGCTTAATTAATTAAAATGCAACATAAAAATATGAAGTTGTTGTGTTCGGGTAAGCACTTTGAATTTGTTTCCTCGATGTTGTTGGGTGAGGGGTAATTTTCTGGGCATTAGAGTCAATGTGCAGAAAATGTAACATCGCGCTATGTGGGTGGTTATTCTTATTTGCTGAGGTGTGTTTAAAATAGTAATAACCATTTTCTATTGGAAACGAAAATACTCATTAAAACCATTATTAGTTGGATGAATCTAAGTAAGCATACCCCTTGTGGATACAAATTTTCACAGACTAGCATAACTGAGGAAACTTAGAAAAGGATAATAATATGGAATTTTCTTCCATTCTGATGGGTCTGCTCTTTTGGGAGTTGGAGCAAGTAAAATGGGATATTAAGGAGTATCAATTAAAAGGGATCTCTAGATACAGTTAATGTCATTACCTAAGCCAGACTGAAAACTGAATCATACAAACAGACTCATTTTAACAGCATTACACATAACAGAAATAACATGTATGTAAATGCAGAGTGAAATAAATTACCTGCCACATGAAAAATTGTCAGTACATTGCTTTGCATAACATCTGTCAGCATTATATGCAAGTCCCTTTCTTAATCAATGTGGTTAAAAATAAGGGGAAGAAAGATAAAAATGCTGTCTTAAAAGATATATTTATTGTCTTAGTTGAAGAAATAATATATGTTCCTAGTATGCTTTCTTCATCTATATAAAAATTCAGAGGTCACCTTCTGTGCTCTGTTATCATTGAAATATCATTTGTGGAATAGGAGAGCAATTTATCATTCCATTGAAAATTCTTAATTTTTTGTTAAGAATCAGGAATTAATGGAAATCCTGTTAACAGAAACATAATTATTCCAAATGTTTTAATAGTCAAAGTGCAGATCTAACTGCTAAAGGGCAAATCATTCTAATATGTTGAAATGTTTTTATTATATTCGACTGCAGATCTGAGTTCTACTTTTCTATCTGGAAAGTTCCCCATTCACTGGTGTTAGGATCTGTTATTGGCCACAGGTGATCCATTCATATGTTTGTGAATGATGTACATTAGTAGGTTAAAGAAACCTTGAGGTTGTCTAAAAATTTGCTTCAAGAATGTTCTCTCACAACCATCTTTCTTTGGAAGCTACAGTATTTGGCTTCTTGACTTCATTGAATATACTTTAGATTTCTAGTTTGGAGAAGTTGGCATTTTGTAGTCTCGTGACCTCTCTCAGATCTTGGCCATGGCCTATTGCTTAAGCTGTGGATGTTTCTATGTTCAAACTTTTTAGACATTAGAAGCGAACTTTTAAGTTCTCAGCAATGTCATCTTCTAAATGTTGCCTCTGCTGAGGCTCATTTTCACATTTGTTAGGGTCATTGGTTTATTATTGTCACATGTACCGAAGTACAGTGTAAAGTTTTGTTTGCATGCCATCTAGATAGATCATTCCACGCATAAGTACATCAGACTAGTACAAAAGGAAAACAATCACACAATGCAGAATAGTGTTTACTAACATATGAAACTATGATGATCCTATCTTTGCATGGATTTGGTGGGGGAGAGCTCCTTACAGCAAATAGTGAGCAGCGGATACATGATATTAAAATAAATACATAAAGGATTATAATAACAGCTTATGCATTTATGGCTTCTTTCTTTATTAAGAGATGAAATGTTAAGTTACTTTAAAATTCTGTTCAATAGATGTCAAACTGAGGTTGATATGATGGATGCAAAGCTTTTCTTCTCCCATATATTAATAAATATTAATGGCTAACTCATCGCAATTAGTTTAATTAGAAAGATTCTCAATTCTGGTCCATAGTTGTTTGTCATCCATATCAACGATCTGCATGATAGTGTGGTAAACTGGATCAGCAAGTTTGCAGATGACACCAAGACTGGGGACATAGTGGACTGTGAGGAAGGCTACCAAAACTTACAGTGGGATCTGGACCAGCAGGAAAATTGGGCTGAAAAATTGCAGAGGGATTTAATGCAGCCGAGTGTGAGGTGTAGCGCTTTGCAAGGACAAAGCATGGTAGAACATACAAAGTGAATGGTAGGGCATTGAGAACTGTGGTAGGACAAATGGATCTACTGAAAATATAGATCCAATAATTCCTTGGAAGGGGTGTAACAGGTGGATAGGGTTGTAGAGAAAACTTTTGCATTGGACTTCCAAAGTACCAAATTGACCAAAGTACTGAGTACAGGAGTTACACAGAATATAGAACATAGTAATCTATAGCACATTACAGGCCCTTCGGCCCACAGTGTTGTGCTGATCATGTAACCTACTCTAGAAATAGCCCTAGAATTTCTCTGCCCCGTAGCCCTCTATTTTTCTAAGTTCCATGCACCTATCTAAAAGTCTCTTAAAAGACACTATTGTATCCGCCTCTCCCACCATCGCTGGCAGTGCATTCCATGCACCCACACTCTCTGTGTGAAAAACTTACATCTGACATCGCCCTTGTACCTACTTTCAAGCACCTTAAAACTATGCCCCCTTCTGTTAGCTATTTCAGCCCTGGGTAAAAGCCTCTGGCTATCCACGCGATCAATGAATGGCTCTCATCCTCCGTTGCTCCAAGGAGAAAAGGCCAAGTTCACTCAACCTGTTCTCATAAGGCATGCTCTCCAATCCAGGCAACAGCCTTGAAAATTATCTTCCATATTCCACTTACCTGCTGCTCTCCTAATCCATCCAAGTCCTTCTGCAGACTACCTGCTTCCTCAACACTGCCTGCCCCTCCACTTATCTTTGTATCATTCGCAAACTTAGCCAGAAAGCCACCAATTCCATTATCCAGATCATTCGCATATAATGTGAAAAGAAGCGGTCCCAACACCAGTCCCTGCAGAACACCACTAGTCACCAGCAGCCAACAAGAAAAGACCCTCTTTATTTCCAATCTTTGCCTCCTGCTGGTCTGTCAGGCTTCTGTCCAAGCTAGTATCTTTCCTGTAATATCATGAACTCTTAAATTGTTTAGCAGCCTCACGTGCAGCGCCTTGTCAAAAGCCTTCAGAAAATCCAAGTAAACAACATCCACTGACTCTGCTTTCTCTATCCTGCCTGTTATATTCTCAAGGAAAACCATAATGACTTTGGCCTATTTTATAATGTGCCTCCAAGTACACTGAAAGCTCATCTTTAATAATGGAGTCTAACATCTTGCCAACCACTGAGGTCAGGCTAACTGGCCAAAAATTTCCTGTCTTGGCTCCCTCACTTCTTATAGTATAGAGTGGCACCTGGAATTTTCCAGTCCTCTGCAACCACTCCAGAATCTAGGAATTCTTGAAAGATCGCTACTAATGCCTTCAAAATCTCTTCAGCTACCTATTTCAAAAGTATGGTGTGCAACCCATCTTGTCCAGGTGACTGATTTACCTCCAGATATTTCAGCTTCTCTATCATCCTCCCCTTAGTAATAGTGACTGCACACACTTACGCCACCTGGCACTCTTGAATTTCTGCAGATGCCTTCCACTCTGAAGACTGACACAAAATACTTATTCAGTCTGTCTGCCACTTCTTTGTATACTCCTCTCCAGAATTATTTTCCAGTGGAATTCATTGCCACAGATGGCTGTAGAGGCCAAGTCATTGGGTATATTTAAAGCAAAAGTTGATAGATTTTTGATTAGTAAGGGCATCAATTCTTATGGGGAGAAGTTAGGAGAATGGGGTTGACGGGGATAATAAATCAGCCATTTTGGAATGGCAGAGTACACTCGATTGGGCAGATTGGCCTAATTCCACTCCTATGTCTTATGGTATTATGGTCTTATGGTCCCTTAAACAACCTCTGCTTCAGCTGTGGCAGTGTCTTTCCCACATTGGCCTTATCAGTCACCTATGAACTGAGATAATTAGAATTGTTGCAAGTCATCTAAAACAGTGAGCAGTAAAGATGTCAGGAAAGACAGGCAGGTGATGGAAAAATTTGTAGCCATTGTGATGAGTTGCAGTGCAATAAAGTTGCAGCGAAATCAAAGCGAAAAGTATCAAATACTGGTCTTAAGGTGTTGTACTTAAAAGCACGCAGCATAAGGAATAAGGTGGATGATCTTGTCGTACTGCTACAGATTGGCAGGTATGATATTGTGGCCATCACTGAGACCTGGCTAAAGGATGCATGTCTCTGGGAGCTGAACGTCCAAGGATACACGGTGTATCGGAAGGATAGGCAGGTAGGCAGAGGGGGAGGTGTGGCTTTATTGGTAAGAAATTATATCAAATCATTAGAAAGAGGTGATATAGGATTGGAAGGTGCAGGATCGTTATGGGTTGAGCTAAGAAATAGCAGGGGAAAAGGACCCTGATGGCAGTTATTTATAGACCTCCAAACAGCTGCAGGGATGTGGACTACAAATTACAACTGGAAATAGAAAAGGCTTGTCAGAAGCGCAGTGTTATGATAATTGTGGGGGATTTTAACACGCGAGTGGATCGGGAAAATCAGGTCGGCACTGGATCTCAAGAGAGAGAATTTGTAGAATGTCTGCGAGATGGCTTTTTAGAACAGCTTGTTGTTGAGCCCACTAGGGGATCGGCTGTACTGGATTGGGTATTGTGTAATGAACCAGAGGTGATTAGAGAGATTGAGGTGAGGGAACCCTTAGGAGGCAGTGATCATAACATGATTGAGTTCACTGTGAAATTAGAAAAGGAGAAGCCGAAATCTGATGTGTCGGTATTTCAGTGGAGTAAAGGAAATTACAGTGGCATGAGAGAGGAACTGGTCAAAGTTGACTGGAAAGGGACACTGGCGGGAAAGACAGCAGAGCAGCAGTGGCTGGAATTTATGCGAGAAATGAGGAAGGTGCAAGACAGGTATATTCCAAAAAAGAAGAAATTTTTGAGTGGAAAAAGGATGCAACCGTGGTTGACAAGAGAAGTCAAAGCCAAAGTTAAAGCAAAGGAGAGGGCATACAAGGAAGCAAAAATTAGTGGGAAGACAGAGGATTGGGAAGTTTTTAAAACCTTACAAAAGGAAACCAAGAAGGTCATTAAGAGGGAAAAGATTAACTATGAAAGGAAGCTAGCAAATAATATCAAAGAGGATACTAAAAGCTTTTTCAAGTATATAAAGAGTAAAAGACAGGTGAGAGTAGATATAGGACCAATAGAAAATGATGCTGGAGAAATTGTAATGGGAGATAAGGAGATGGCAGAGGAACTGAACGAGTATTTTGCATCAGTCTTCAATGAGGAAGACATCAGCAGTATACCGGACACTCAAGAGTGGCAGGGAAGAGAGTGTGCACAGTCACAATTACGATAGAGAAAGTACTCAGGAAGCTGAATAGTCTAAAGGTCGATAAATCTCCCCGACCAGATGGACTGCACCCTCATGTTCTGAAGAAAGTAGCTGTGGAGATTGTGGAGGCATTAGCAATGACCTTTCAAAAGTCGATAGATTCTGGCATGGTTCTGGAAGACTGGAAGATTGCAAATGTCACTCCGCTATTTAAGAAGGGGGCAAGGAAGCAAAAAGGAAATTATAGACCTGTTAGCTTGACATCAGTGGTTGGGAAGTTGTTGGAGTCGATTGTCAAGGATGAGGTTACAGAGTACCTGGAGGCATATGACAAGATAGGCAGAACTCAGCACAGATGCCTTAAACGAAAATCCTGCCTGACAAACCTATTACAATTTTTTGAGGAAATTACCAGTAGGCTAGACAAGGGAGATGCAGTGGATGTTGTATATTTGGATTTTCAGAAGGCCTTTGACAAGGTGCCACACATGAGGCTACTTAACAAGAGCCCATGGAATTACGGGAAAGTTACATACGCGGATAGAGCGTTGGCTGATTGGCAGGAAACAGAGAGTGGGAATAAAGGGATCCTATTCTGGTTGGCTGCCGGTTATCAGTGGTGTTCCACAGGGGACAGTGTTGGGGCCGCTTCTTTTTACATTATACATCAACGATTTGGATTATGGAATAGATGGCTTTATGGCTAAGTTTGCTGACGATACGAGGATAGGTGGAGGGGCCGATAGTGCTAAGGAAACGGAGAGTCTGCAGAGAGACTTGGATAAATTGGAAGAATGGGCAGAGAAGTGGCAAATGAAGTACCATTTTGGAAAGTGTATGGTTATGCACTTTGGCAGAAAAAATAAACGGGCAAACTATTATTTAAATGGGGAAAGAATTCAAAGTTCTGAGATGCAACGGGACTTGGGAGCCCCCGTGCAGGATACCTTTATGGTTAACCTCCAGGTTGAGTCGGTGGTGAAGAAGGTGAATGCAATGTTAGCATTCATTTCTAGAGAAATAGAGTAGAGGAGCAGGGATGTGATGTTGAGGCTCTATAAGGTGCTGGTAAGACCTCACTTGGAGTCCTGTGGGCAGTTTTGGTCTCCTTATTTAAGAAAGGATGTGCTGACGTTGGAGAGGGTACAGAGAAGATTCACTAGAATGATTCCGGGAATGAGAGGGTTAACATATGAGGAACGTTTGTCCGCTCTTGGACTGTATTCCTTGGAGTTTAGAAGAATGAGGTGAAACCTCATAGAAACATTTCGAATGTTGAAAGGCATGGACAGAGTGGATGTGGCAAAGTTGTTTCCCAAGATGGGGGAGTCTAGTACGAAAGGGCGTGACTTAAGGATTGAAGGGCGCCCATTCAGAACAGAAATGCGAAGAAATTTTTTTAGTCAGAGGGTGGTGAATCTATGGAATTTGTTGCCACGGGCAGCAGTGGAGGCCAAGTCATTGGGTGTGTTTAAGGCAGAGATTGACAGGTATCTGAGTAGCCAGGGCATCAAAGGTTATGGTGAGAAGGTGGGGAGTGGGACTAGATGGGAGAATGGATCAGCTCATGATAAAATGGTGGAGCAGCCTCGATGGGCCGAATGGCCGACTTCTGCTCTTTTGTCTTATGGTCTTATGATCATCCTCAATCCTGTGGAGCTGCTGAGGAAGAAGCAGCAACAGCAATCATTGTGCGTTTAAAGTGTTAATGGAATGGACCTGAAAACTAGTTCAATTCAAAGCTAATGGCTGATGTATGAACTTGTTGACAGTAAACCACAAGGCATAGGAGTAGAATCAGGCCATTCGGCCCATTGAGTGTGCTTTGCCATTCCATCATGGTTGATTTATTATTCCTCTCAACCCCAATCTTCTGCCACACCCCCGTGACCTCTGACGCACTGATTAATCAAGAACCTATCAAACTCCATCTTAAACATACTCAATGACTGGACCTGCACAGCCATTTGTGGCAATGGTCAACTAGACCACCGACTATAACACAACTTTGTGTAGTTTATTGTTGAAGGTAACTTAAAGAATGCATGGAGATGCCTGAGCATAATCACGATAAAATGTGCCTGAAACAGACCAAGCTCTCATTGAAAGAAATTACTAGGTGGATTTCCGAGAGTATACTCAAAGCCTTGACAGAGCTACAATAGATTGGGCGTCATAAACTGTTATGGGAATGGACAATAAATGTTGATCTTCAGCACCTTTGATATGGTTTGTTCAGAATCAGTACTAAGGACAATGGAAGTGGCACGGAAGCACATGGAATTCCAGCAAAAAATCAGTTTTATTCTGGAACCCAGGATAACCAATAAGATTATCAAACCCAAAGACTAATTTACTGTGGTTTGTACATCTCTTTAATGTTGGAAATACATGTTTTTAATTGCTCTGGTGTGTCAAATTAAAGATATCCACCCAGCCCATCTGCACATCTCCCCTTCCCCTTTACCTGGCTGGCTTGGGCTCACTACACCAAAGCCATGCACATCTCTTGCTGGAATACATGGGATAATCCTTTTTTCAGTTCAGCTCAAGACCATTCCTGATCACTTTTTCTTGTACATCGATGATGGGATTGGTGCTGCCTCCTGCAGTTATCAAGAATGAAAGATTTCATCACTAGCTGCCACTTTCAACCCCAGTTCTCCTTCACATATTCCTTGTCTGATTCCCCCTCCCTTCCTTTTATCAACTTCGTCATATCCACCACACTGAATAGGTTATTAACAAATTTGCAATTCAAGCCCACGGACACCTGTAACAATTCTGTAGTTGTACAGGGCCCTGGTGAGACCACCCCTGGAGTATTGTGTGCAGTTTTGGTCTCCAAATTTGAGGAAGGACATTCTTGCTATTGAGGGAGTGCAGCGTAGGTTCACGAGGTTAATTCCCGGGATGGCGGGACTGTCATATGTTGAAAGATTGGAGCGACTAGGCTTGTATACACTGGAATTTAGAAGGATGAGAGGGGATCTGATTGAAGCAAAAGATTATTAAGGGATTGGACACGCTAGAGGCAGGAAACATATTCCTGATGTTGAGGGAGTCCAGAACCAGAGGCCACAGTTTAAGAATAAAGGGTAGGCCATTTAGAACGGAGTTGAGGAAAAACTTTTTCACCCAGAGAGTTGTGGATCTGTGGAATGCTCTGCCTCAGAAGGCAGTGGAGGCCAATTCTCTGGATGCTTTCAAGAAAGAGTTAGATAGAGCTCTTAAAGATAGCAGAGTGAAGGGATATGGGGAGAAGGCAGGAAAGGTGCACTGATTGTGGATGATCAGCCATGATCACAGTGAAGGGCGGTGCTGGGCCGAAGGGCCGAATGGCCTACTCCTGCACCTATTGACTATTGTCTATAATAGAACATAGAAACATAGAATAGTACAGTACAGCGCAGTACAGGCCCTTCGGCCCACAATGTTGTGCTGACACTCAAACCCTGCCTCCTATATAAGCCCTCACCTTAAATTCCTCCATATACCTGTCTAGTAGTCTCTTAAACTTCACTAGTGTATCTGCCTCCACCACTGACTCAGGCAGTGCATTCCATGCACCAACCACTCTCTGAGTAAAAAACCTTCCTCTAATATCCCCCTTGAACTTCCTACCCCTTACCTTAAAGCCATGTCCTCTTGTATTGAGCAGTGGTGCCCTGGGGAAGAGGTGCTAGCTATCCACTCTATCTATTCCTCTTATTATCTTGTACACCTCTATCATGTCTCCTCTCATCCTCCTTCTCTCCAAAGAGTAAAGCCCTAGTTCCCTTAATCTCTGATCATAATGCACACTTTCTAAACCAGGCAGCATCCTGGTAAATCTCCTCTGTACCCTTTCCAAAGCTTCCACATCCTTCGTATAGTGAGGTGACCAGAACTGGACACAGTACTCCAAGTGTGGCCTAACCAGAGTTTTATAGAGCTGCACCATTACATCGCAACTCTTAAACTCTATCCCTCGACTTATGAAAACTAAAACCCCATAAGCTTTCTTAACTACCCTATCCACCTGTGAGGCAACTTTCAGGGCTCTGTGGACATGTACCCCCAGGTCCCTCTGCTCCTCCACACTACCAACTATCTCTAAGAATCTTTTCCAACAGCTTTTCCACCACAGACATAAGGCTCACTGGTCTATAATTACCCGGACTATCCCTACTACCTTTTTTGAACGACAACATTCGCCTCCCTCCAATCCTCTGGTACCATTCCCGTGGACAACGAGGACATAAAGGTCCTAGCCAGAGGCTTAGCAATCTCTTCTCTCGCCTCGTGGAGCAGCCTGGGGAATATTCCGTCAGGCCCCTGGGACTTATCTGTCCTAATGTATTTTAACAACTCCAACTCTCCCTTAATATCAACATGTTCCAGAACATCAACCTCACTCATATTGACCTCACCATCATCAAGTTCCCGCTCATTGGTGAATACTGAAGAGAAGTATTCATTGAGGACCTCGCTCACTTCCGCAGCCTCCAGGCACATCTTCCCACCTTTATCTCTAATCGGTCCTACCTTCACTCCTGTCATCCTTTTTTTCTTCACATAATTGAAGAATGCCTTGGGGTTTTCCTTTACCCTACTCGCCAAGGCCTTCTCATGCCCCCTTCTTGATCTTCTCAGCCCCTTCTTAAGCTCCTTTCTTGCTTCCCTATATTCCTCAATAGACCCATCTGATCCTTGCTTCCTAAACCTCATGTATGCTGCCTTCTTCCACCTGAAAAGATTTTCCACCTCACTTGTCACCCACTTCACCCTACCATTCTTTATCTTCCTCACCGGGACAAATTTATCCCTAACATCCCGCAAGAGATCTCTAAACATCGACCACATGTCCATAGTACATTTTTCTGCAAAAACATCATCCCAATTCGTACCCGCAAGTTCTAGCCTTATCGCCTCATAATTTGCCTTTCCCCAATTAAAAATTTTCCTGTCCTCTCTGATTCTATCCTTTTCCATGATAATGCTAAAGGCCATGGAGCGGAGGTCACTGTCCCCCAGATGCTCACCCAGTGAGAGATCTGTGACCTGACCCGGTTCATTACCTAGTACTAGATCTAGTATGGCATTCCCATGTTATGAACATAATTTTGTTCATAACTTGCCCCAAGCCAGCTCTTTTACGGACACCATTGTACTCCCACATTTTGTGTTGGCTCTGATGATGATGCTGTACGCACTTCTTAGATATCTTCCATAACTGTGATTTTCTCTCATCCCCTCCCTCACACGTAACTGTTCCATTCCCACACTTCTGATCGCACCCCTTCTCTTCCTAACCAGATCAGGAACAGGGTTCCTTTTCCATAAGCATTGGCATGCAAGGTAAACAGCAGATCCCGATCTTCCCATTCTTCCATGGAACCATCAGATATTACGTGTGAGCAGGCATCAGCACACCCAGATTTCTATTTCACCACAGTTTCAAGGAAAGTAGAATCAGAACTGATGAAGTGAAGAAACAGAAAGAGCTTATAGAATGTATTTTTGCTTCAGCAGACTCATCTTTTGATACCTGTCAGACAACTCAAGTCAAGCACGCGGTATTGGGAGATGTTGATATTTGAAGTTAATGAGCACTGTCGTAATGACAGAAATTGCTGCATGTTGCAGATTATATTCCTCTGAACCCACAGTCCTCTGGCACGCTGCTCAATTGGCTCCAGTCTCAGCATGTACTCACTGAAAAATTGATACAAAGATTGGAGGTGTAGTAGACAGTGAGGAAGGTTTTCAGAGCCTGCAGAGGGACTTGAACCAGCTGGAAAAATAGGCTGAAAAATGGCAGATGGAGTTTAATACTGACAAGTGTGAGGTATTGCACGTTGGAAGGACAAACCAAGGTAGAACATACAGAGTTAATGGTAAGGCACTGAGGAGTGCAGTGGAACAGAGGGATCTGGGAATACAGATACAAAATTCCCTAAAAGTGTCGTCACAGGTAGATAGGGTCGTAAAGAGAGCTTTTGGTACATTGGCCTTTATTAATCGAAGTATTGAGTATAAGGTCTGGAATGTTATGATGAGGCATTGGTGAGGCCGAATCTGGAGTATTGTGTTCAGTTTTGGTCACCAAATTACAGGAAGGATATAAATAAGGTTCAAAGAGTGCAGAGAAGCTTTACAAGGATGTTGCTGGGACTTGAGAAACTCAGTTACAGAGAAAGGTTGAATAGGTTAGGACTTTATTCCCTGGAGTGTAGAAGAATGAGGGGAGATTTGATAGAGGTATATAAAATTATGATGGGTATAGGTAGAGTGAATGCAAGCAGGCTTTTTCCACTGAGGCAAGGGGAGAAAAAAACCAGAGGACATGGGTTAAGGGTGAGGGGGGAAAAGTTTAAAGGGAACATTAGTGGGGGCTTCTTCACACAGAGAGTGGTGGGAGTATGGAATGAGCTGCCAAACGAGGTGGTAAATGCGGGTTCTTTTGTAACATTTAAGAATAAATTGGACAGATACATGGATGGGAGGTGTATGGAGGGATATGGTCCGTGTGCAGGTCAGTGGGACTAGGGAGAAAATGGTTCGGCACAGCCAAGAAGGGCCAAAAGGCCTGTTTCTGTGCTGTAGTTTCTATGGTTTCTATGGAAAAGAACAGTTTCCATTAACTCAGTTTGCTTAGAACTAGCAAGTATTTTAGACCACCGGTAATTATTTTATTTTTTATTTACAGATACAGCACAGTAACAAGCTCTTCCAACCAGATGAGGCCATGCCTCCCAATTACACCCATGTGATCAATTAATTTACTAACCCATACATCTCTGGAATCTGGGAGGAAACCAGAGCCACCGGAGGAAACCCATTCATGGGGAGAACATGGAAACTCCTTACAGACAGAGGTGGAGTTGAACCTGGATCGCTGGCACTGTGATATTGTTAGCTAACTGTTAAACTATCATGCCTTAAAATCACATGGGATAATTCCAAATATTGACCTGACCTATATCTGGACATAAGATGATAAGAGATAACAGCAGAATTAGAGTATTCGCTCCATCGAGTCTGCTCTGCTATTCAATGCAAGTTAATATTTATTTTTTTTTTCATTCATTGAGATGCTACGCAGAATAGGCCCTTCAAACTGCACCGCCCAGCAACTCCAAATTTAACCCTAGCCTAACTGTGGGACAATTTACAATGACCAATTATCCGACTGAGCGATATGTCTTTGAATTGTGGGAGGAAACTGGTGCACCCAGAGAAAAAAAACGCACATTCCACGGAGAGGACATACAGACCCTCTACAGGTAACATTGGAACTGAACGCTGAACTCTGACCCCCAGAGCTATAATAGCATCGTACTAACTGCTATACTACCGTGACATCCACTTAATTTCCATATAACACCCCATTCTCTTGCCTTCTCTCTGTAACCTTTGATGCCCTTACTAATCAAATACCTATCAAACTATAAATATACTCAGTGACATGATCTCCACAGCAATGAATTTTACAGATTCATCAACCTCTGGCTTAAGAAATTCCTCCTCATCTAAAGGGATGGCTTTTTCTGAGGCTGTGTTCTCTAATCCTAGACTCCTCCACTATAAGAAATGTCTAGGGCTTTCAATATTCAGTGATATCCCCCTTTATTTTTCCAAACTCCAGCAAGTACAGGCCTGGAGCCATCAAATCAAACCCTTTCATTTCTGGGATTAATCTTGTATACCTCCTCTGGACCCTCTCCAATGTCAGCATTCCTTTCTTAAATGTGTGGCCCAAAACTGCTCACAATACTCCAAATGTGATTTGACTTATAAAGCCTTAGCATCTAATCCTTGCTTTCATATTTTAGTCCACTGGAAATAAGTGCGAACATTGTACAGGGTATTTACCTTCCTTATTACTAGCTCAACCTGCAGGTTCACATTTAGAGAATCCTGCACTGGGGCTTCCAAGCCCCTTTGTGCCTCTGATTTCTGAATTTGCTCCCTGTATGCCTTTATTCCTTCTACCAAAATGCATGCCATACACTTCTCTACACTATATTCCATCTGCCACTACTTTGCCCATTCTCTTAATCTGTCCAAGTTCTTCTGCAGCCTCCCCGTTTCCTCAACACTACCTGCCCTCCACCTACCTTCATGTTATCTACAAATTTGGCCACACAGCCATCAGTCTGTCATCCAGATCATTAATATATAACATGAAAAGTAACGGACCCAACAACGAACCCTGTTGAACATCACTAGTCACTAGTGACACCAGAAAAGAACCTTTATTCCCATTCTTTGCCTTCTGCCAATCAGCCATTCTGTCCTTCTGTACTACCATGGGCTCTCATCTTGTTAAGCAGCCTTATGTGTGGCACCTTTTCAAAGGCCTTTTGAAAGTTCAAGTAAACAATATCCACTGATTCTCCTTTGTCTATCTTCGTTGTTATTTCCTCAAAGGATTCCAACAGATTTGTCAGGCAAGATTTCCTCTTAAGGAAACCATGCCAACTTTTGTCTATTTTATCATGTCCCTCCAAATACCCTGGATCTTCATCCTTAATAATGAATCTAATATCTTGGCAACCACGGAAGTCTTGGCAAACATTGAAGTCAAGCTAATTGGCCTATAATTTCCTGTCTTTTGCCTCTTCCCTTATTATAGAGTAGAGTGACAATTGCAATTTTCTAGTCTTCCAGAATCTAATGATTTTTGAAAGGTCACTAATGCCTCCACAATCTCTCCAGCTACTTCTTTCAGAACCCTGGGTTTTAGTCCATCTGGTCCAAGTGACTTATCTACTTTTAGACCTTTCAGCTTTCCAAACACCTTCTCGTTAGTACTCACTTCTGCCCCCTGATACTCTTGAATTTCTGGAATGCCACTGGTTTATTCCACAGTGAAGACTGATACAAAATAACTTATTGAGTATGCCTGTCTTTCTTTATCTCCCACTACTACCCCTCCATTATCATTTTGTACTATTTTTAATGCCCACATTTGCCTCTCTTTTACTCTTCACATATCTGAAAAAATTGTTGGTATCCTCTTTAGTCTTATTGTCTAGCTTACCTTCAAGTTTAATTTTTACACTCCTTATTGCTTTTTCGGTTGCCTTCTGTTTGTTTTTAAAAACTTCCTAATCCTCCAGCTACCCACTAATTTTTGCTTGTACCACATGACATCTCTTTTGATTTTATACGGTCTTTGACTTCCCTTGTCAGTCACGATTGCCTCATGCTCCCTTTAGAATACTTCTTCTGAGGGATGAACTGATCCTACATCTTCTGATTTACTCAACCTTAGTCAAAAAAATCCTCTCTCATGCCTCTGTAGTTCCACTTATTTCACTCTAATACTGATACATCTAATTTTAGCAGGATGAATTCTATCTTATTATTATTCTGTCATGGCGTGCTCTCAGAGGACTGGACCCATGGTGTGCAGGATCCCCAGGAAGACTTGGAAACAAGAGGTTAGACAATGGAATATTGACAGAGCCTCAGAGAAGCAACTGACTGACACCATGAGCCAATTCATTCTCTCTAACACTACGACCCCTACCCCCCCCCCAAAGGAACTGATTGAGAGTCACCTTTAAATAATAATAGAATGCGGGAAACATGTGCCAGCCACAATTAACTTGACAAAATTAAACCAAAAACACAAGGGTTTAATGATTTTAACTAAAATATTGATTAGTAAATACAAGTGTTGAAAAACCCTAGAAGCTCAACACTCTATGGTAAGCCACCGGGCTCAAAACAATGATCACTGGCTCCTTCAGGTTCCTTTACCTTAAGCTCCCTAATCAAATTTGGTTTATTACACAACTAGTGGATTCAAGCACAAGATGCTGCAAACTATGAGGTAGAAATTTATTAGGCAGAAACTAAGAATAGTTAATTGTGGCAAGCCCACATCAGATATGTGGAGGGTGTTTGAAGATAAATTGTATGGAGTACAGGAAAGGTATGTTCCTGTTGAAGAAAGCCAAAGATGGAAAGATTAGAAAACCTTGTATGTCCAGAGAGATGATGAATTTAGTCAAGAAGAAAAAGGAAAAGTATGTAAAGCTTCAGAAGTTAGAATCAAATGAAGCATTTGAGGATTATAAAGAACCCAGAAAAAATTAAAGAGGGGAATTAGGAAAGCCAGGAGGGGCAATGAAAAGTACTTGGCAAGAAGGGTTAAGGTGAATCCCAAGACATTCTAAACATACATCTAGAGCAAGAGGAGAGCTAGGGAGAGGGTAGGACAACTCAAAGATAAAGAAGGGAACATTTGCATGGATGTGGAGAATGTGAGTGAGGTCCTTAATGAGTACTTTGCTTCAGCATACAATATTTGCTTCAGAAAAGGACATGGAGGACCAGGAGATCAGTGCTGAGTATATAAATATGTTAGGGAATTTGGACGTCAAGAAAGAGGAAGAGTTGGTCCTCCTAATGAATATTAAGATGGATATCTCCTCAGGGCCTGATGGGATTTACCTCAGATTATTGAAGGAGGCAAGAGATGAGATTGCTGGGGCCTTGACCAGTATCTTCATGTCCTCTCTTGGCCCAGGCAAGGTCTTAGCGTACTGGTGAGTGGCTAATGTTTTTTTTTTCTCTTTTAAATCTTTTTATTGAATAAGTATACAAAAAGGTAAACCATATAAACATTAATACAATGTTAAAATATAATAAAACTCCAGAAGGTATCAATACCAAAAAAAATACTACAAACAATGTAATTTAAACATAAAAAACCAAGATAACATAATAGTATACTAAATTTTATATATATATCAATGGAAAAAAAAGAAAAAAAAACCCCCCCAAAAAAACCCACCGTGCAACTAACTAAAAGCAAAGCAAAGCAAAGCAATGGGCTAACTTGAAACCAAACAGAGTTAAACTTAAAATCACGTCCTCAATCCCGACCTCCATTAAAAACAGTGAAAAAAAACAAGAAGGGTATGTATTACATTAAATGAAAGTATCGAATAAAAGGTCCCCAAATCTGTTCAAATTTAAATGGGAATCATAAAGGTTGCTTCTAATTTTCTCCAGATTCAAACATAAAATCGTCTGAGAGAACCAAAAAAAGGTAGTTGGAGCATTAAGCTCTTTCCAATGTTGTAAAATACATCTTTTCGCCATTAAATTAAGAAATGCGATCATTCTACGGGCTGAAGGGGAAAGATTACTAGAAATTTTGGGAAGTCCAAAGATAGCAGTAATAGGGTGAGGAGAGATATCTATATTTAATACCTTAGAAATAGTATTAAAAATATCTCTCCAAAAAGTTTCCAAAGTAGGACAAGACCAAAACATATGAGTTAAAGAGGCTATCTGCCCCGAACATCTATCACAAAAAGGATTAATATGCGAGTAAAAACGCGCTAACTTATCTTTGGACATATGTGCTCTATGAACCACTTTAAATTGAATTAGGGAATGTTTAGCACAAATAGAGGAAGTATTAACTAATTGTAAAATCTGCCCCCAATCATCCACAGAAATGGTAAGCCCCAATTCCTGTTCCCAATCTACCCTAATCTTATCAAATGGAGCTTTCCTAAGTTTCATAATAATATTATAAATCATAGCCGATGCACCTTTCTGACATGGATTGAGGTTAATTATCGAATCTAAAATATATGTAGGAGGAAGCATTGGAAAGGAAGGAAGTATAGTACGTAGGAAATTTCTAACTTGTAAATATCTAAAAAAATGTATTCTTGATAAATTATATTTATTAGATAATTGTTCAAAAGACATAAGGGAACCATCTAAAAATAAATCCAAAAACCGTAAAATACCCTTAGTCTTCCAGGTTTGAAAAGCGCGATCCGTAAAAGAGGGAGGAAAAAATATGTTACCTAAAATAGGAATCGCTAACCCGAATTGATTAAGATCAAAAAATTTTCTGAATTGAAACCAAATGCGCAAAGCATATTTAACTATCGGGTTAGAGACCTGCTTAAGGTGTTTCGAATCAAAAGGGAGAGAGGAGCCTAAAATAGAGCCAAGTGTATAACCCTGAACAGATTGTAGTTCCAATGCTACCCATTTAGGAATAGATAGTATATCCTGATCAAGTAACCAAAATTTCATATGTCGACTATTAATAGCCCAATAATAGAATCTAAAGTTAGGTAATGCTAAACCTCCATCTCTCTTAGCTTTCTGTAAATGTATTTTACCCAGTCTCGGATTCTTATTCTGCCAAATAAATGAAGAAATTTTAGAGTCAACTTTATCAAAGAAAGATTTTGGAACAAAAATTGGTAATGCCTGAAACACATATAAAAATTTTGGCAAAAAAAAACATCTTAACTGCATTAATACGACCAATCAAAGTTAAATATAAGGGAAACCATTTAGATGAAAGTTGAGTAATATGGTCTATTAATGGTAAAAAGTTAGTCTTAAATAAATCTTTATATTTACAAGTAATTTTAATCCCAAGATAAGAAAAATAATTATCAATCAATTTAAATGGAAATTTATAATATAAGGGAAGATGTTTATTAATCGGAAAGAGTTCACTCTTACTAAGATTTAATTTATAACCTGAAAAACAACCAAATTGTGCTAATAACTCTAAAACAGCAGGAATGGATTTCTCAGGATTAGAAATATATAACAGTAAATCATCAGCATAGAGTGATAATTTATGGGACTTTAATCCCCGAGTTATCCCAGTAATATTTGAAGATTCTCGAATGGCAATTGCAAGAGGTTCTAATGCAATATCAAATAATAGGGGACTAAGAGGACAGCCTTGTCGAGTACCTCGAAAGAGAGGAAAAAAAGGTGAGTTTAAAGAGTTAGTACGGACCGAGGCTACAGGGGAATGATATAACAGTTTAATCCAGGATATAAATTTCAAGCTAAAATTAAACATTTCAAGCACCTTAAATAAATAGGGCCATTCTACTCTATCAAAAGCTTTCTCGGCGTCTAAAGAAATAACACACTCAGGAACATTTTGTGAGGGAGTATAAACAATATTTAACAATGTACGAATATTATAAAAAGAGTAACGACCTTTAATAAAACCCGTTTGGTCTTCCGAAACAATAGAAGGAAGTACTTTTTCTAGTCTATTTGCTAATAACTTAGAAAAAACTTTAGAATCAACATTTAATAAAGATATTGGTCTATAAGATGCACATTGAGCAGGGTCTTTATCCTTCTTTAGTATTAAAGAAATTGACGCTCTATTAAAAGATTCAGGAAGTTTACCAAGTTTCAGAGAAGCCTCAAAGACCCTACAGAGCCAAGGGATCAATAAAGAAGCAAAACATTTATAAAATTCAACGGTAAACCCATCCGGGCCAGGAGCTTTCCCCAGATTCATAGAAAAAATAACATTCTTAATCTCATCCATAGTAATGGAAGTATCTAATATAGAAGACATATCCTGTGAAATCTTAGGGAAGTCTAACTTATCTAAAAAATCATTTATATATTTAGAATCTCGAGGAGACTCTGATTGATATAAAGAAGAATAAAAATCACAAAAGGTTTGATTAATCCCCACATGATCCAGTATCAATCGATCATTTTGGTCGTAAATTTGATTAATTTGAGATTTAACATAATTAGATTTCAATTGATTAGCCAGCAGCTTGCCAATTTTGTCACTGTGAACATAAAATTCACTTCTTGTTTTCTTTAATTGGTTTACAATTGAGGACGATAGTAATAAACTGTGTTCCATTTGAAGTTCAGTTCTTTGTTTGTATAACTCCTCAGAAGGAGCCATAACATATTTCTTATCAATTTCTTTAATCTTGTCCACAATTGCCATCTCCTCCTGCTTCTGTTTCTTCCTCAAAGCAGCAGAATACGAAATAATCTGACCACGAATATAGGCTTTAAAAGTGTCCCAAAGAGTGTTAATCGAGATATCCTCTGTATGATTAATTGTAAAAAAAAGCTCAATCTGTTCATTCATAAAGTTAACAAAGTCCGAATCCTGAAGCAACAGCGAATTAAAACGCCATTGTCTATTATTTTGTATATTGGCCATAATTTTAATAGAAAGCTTAAGTGGAGCATGATCCGAAATGGTTATAGAATCATAATCACATTTAATCACTGAAGGAATAAGACGAGAATCAGGTGAGTGGCTAATGTTGTATCTCTTTTTAAGAAAGGAACAAAGGAAAATCCTGGGAACTATAGAATGATGAGTCTCACGGCATTTGTCAGGAAATTGCTGGAGAAAATTCTTAGGGATGGGATATATGAGCACCTGGAAGCCCATGGGCTAATTAGGGAGAGCCGCATGGCTTTGTATGGGGCAGGTCATGTCTTACCAACTTGATTTGAGTTTTTTGACAAGGTAACAAGATTGATGAAGGCAGGGCAGTGGATGTTATCTACATGGATTTCAGTAAGGCATTTGACAATGTCTCTCATGGGAGGCTAATCCAGAAGATTAAGATACGTGGGATATGTGGTGAATTGGCTGTTAGGTTTCAGAACTGGCATGTGCATGGAAGACAGGGTGTAGTGGTGGAAGGGACTTACTTGAGTAGGAAGTCGATAATTACTGGTGTTCCACAGGGATCTGTGCAGGGACCTCTGTTGTTAGACATGTATAGAAATGACCTGGATCAAAATGTAGAAGGGTGGGCTAATAAATTTGCAGAAGATTCGTGGAGTTGTGGATACTGTAGAAGACTGGCAAAGAATACAGTATAATATAGATCTGTTTCAGTTATGAGCAGTGAAATGGCAGATGGAGATTAACCCAGATAAATGTGAGGTGTTGCACTTTGTTAGGACAAATGCAAGGAGACAGTACATGTCCTTAACAGTGCCGCTGAGCAGAGAGATCTTGGGATCCAAGTTCATAGCTCCTAGAAAGTAGCTACACAGGTCGATAAGGTGGTTAAGAAGCCTTATGGAATGCATGCTTTATTAGTTGAGGTATTGAATTCATAAGTTAAGAGGTTATGTTGTAACTTTTTAAAACTCTGGTTAGGCCACATCTGGAGAATTGCATACAATTCTGGTCACCCCACTACAAGAAGGATGTTGAGGCTTTGGAGAGGGTGCAGGAGAGGTTTACCGAGATGCTGCCTGGTTTAGAGGGCATGTGCTATCATGAGAGGCTGGACAAACTTGAATAGTGATGGTGAGAATAGGAATAGAATGAGGTGGAGGACAAATGCGTGGCTGAGGGATTGGAGCAGGGGGCAGGGATTCAGATTTCTGGATCATTGGGACCTCTTTTGGGGCAGCTGTGACCTGTACAAAAAGGATGGGTTACACTTGAATGCCAGGGGGACCAACATCCCGATGGGGAGGTTTGCTAAGGCTACTGGGAAGAGTTTAAACTAGAATTGTTGGGGGGTGGGAACTGAACTGAAGAGACTGGGGAACAGGAGGTTGACTCACAAATAGAGAAAGCCTGTAGGCAGAGCAAGACGGAGGATAGGGAATAGGGAAGGGACGCACTCAGACCGAAAGTTTGAGATGTGTCTATTTTAACGCAAGGAGTGTTGTGAACAAAATGGATGAGCTTAGCGCATGGATCAGTACTTGGAGATATGATGTGCTGGCCATTACAGAGACTTGGATGGCTCAGGGACAGGGATGGTTACTTCAAGTGCTGGGTTCTACATGTTTCAGAAAGGACAGAGAGGGAGGCAAAAGAGGTGGGGGTGTGGCACTGTTGAGCAGAGATAGTGTCACGGCTGCAGAAAAGGTGGACGCCATAGAGGGACTGTCCACCAAGTCTCTGTGGGTGGAGGTTAGGAACAGGAAGGGGTCAATAACTTTACTAGGTGATTTTTATAGACCACCCAATAGTAACAGGGACATCAAGGAGTAGATAGGGAAACAGATCCTGGAAATGTGTAATAATAACAGAGTTGTCGTGATGGGAGATTTTAATTTTCCAAATATCGAGAGAGATAGGAACAGACAAGTTAGAAAAGTGTTTAATTGGAGTAAGGGGAATTATGAGCTATCAGGCAGGAAACTGGAGGCTTAAATTGGAAACAGATGTTCTCAGGGAAAAGTACGGAAGAAATGTGGCAAATATTAGGGGATATTTGTGTGGAGTTCTGCATAGGTACGTTCCAATGAGACAGGGAAGTTATGTTAGGGTACAAGAACCATGGTGTACAAAGGCTGTAATAAATCTAGTCAAGAAGAAAGGCTTACGAAAGGTTCAGAGAGCTAGGTAATGTTAGAGACCTAGAAGATTATAAGGCTAATAGGAAGGAGCTTAAGAAGGAAATTAGTGCAGCCAGAAGGCCTTGGCGGGCAGGATTAAGGAAAATCCCAAGGCATTCTACAAGTGTGTGAAGAGCAAGAGGATAAGACGTGAAAGAATAAGACATATCAAGTGTGACAGTGGGAAAGTGTGTATGGAACCGGAGGAAATAACAGAGGTACTTAATGAATACTTTACTTCAGTATTCACTATGGAAAAGGATCTTGGTGATTGTAGTGATGACTTGCAGCGGACTGAAAAGCTTGAGCATGTAGATATTAAGAAAAAGGATGTGCTAGAGTTTTTGGAAAGCATCAAGTTGGATAAGTACTGGGACCGGATGAGATGTACCCCAGGCTACTGTGGGAGGTGAGGGAGGAGACTGCTGAGCCTCTGACAATGATCTTGCATCATCAATGGGGACGAGAGAGGTTCTGGAGGATTGGAGGGTTGTGGATGTTGTTCCTTTATTCAAGAAAGGAAGTAGAGATAGCCCAGAAAATTATAGACCAGTGAGTCTTACCTCAGTGATTGATAAGTTGATGGAGAAGAACCTGAGAGGCAGGATTTATGAACATTTGTTGAGGCATAATATGATTAGGAGTAGTCAGCATGGCTTTGTCAAGGGCAGGTCGTGCCTTCTGAGCCTGATTGGATGTGAATAAACACATTGATGAAGGAAGAGCAGTATATGTAGTGTATATGGGTTTCAGCAAGGCATTTGATAAGGTACCCCCGCAAGGCTTATTGAGAAAGTAAGAAGGCATGGAATCCAAGGGGACATTGCTTTGTGGATCCAAAACCGGCTTGCCCACAGAAGGCAAAGAGTGGTTGTAGATGGGTCATATTCTGCATGGAGGTTGGTGACCGGTGGAGTGCCTCAGGGATCTGTTCTGGGACCCTTACTCTTCATGATTTTTATAAATGACCTGGATGAGGAAGTGGAGGGATGGGTTAGTAAGTTTGCTGATGACACAAAGGTTGGAGGTGTTGTGGATAGTGTGGAGGGCTGTCAGAAGTTGTAGTGGGACATTGATAGGATGCAAAACTGGGCTGAGAAGTGGCAGATGAAGTTCAACCCAGATAAGTGTGAAGTGGTTCATTTTGGTAGGTCAAATATGATGGCAGAATATAGTATTAATGGTAAGACGCTTGGCAGTGTGGAGGATCGGAGGGATCTTGGGGTCCGTGTCCATAGGACACTCAAAGCAGCTGCGCAGGTTGACTCTGTGGTTAAGAAGGCATACGGTGCATTGGCCTTTTACATGCCTCTTCTATCCCCCAGTGTAGTTTGTAGCCCATACCCTGGTTACTGTTCAGAGGCCCGTATACAACTCCAATCAGGGTCTTTTTTACCCTTGCAGGTTCTTAACTCTTAAGGGTTCTACATTGTCTGATCCTCAGTTGTACAAGGCCTTGGTGAGACCACACCTGGAGTATTGTGTGCAGTTTTGGTCCCCTAATCTGAGGAAAGACATTCTTGCCATAGAGTGAGTACAAAGAAGGTTCACCAGATTGATTCCTGGGATGGCAGGACTTTCATATGAAGAAAGACTGGATCGACTAGGCTTATACTCATTGGAATTTAGAAGATTGAGGGGGAATCTTATTGAAACGTATAAAATCCTAAAGGGATTGGACAGGCTAGATGCAGGAAGATTGTTCCCGATGTTGGGGAAGTCCAGAACGAGGGGTCACAGTTTGAGGATAAAGGGGAAGCCTTTTAGGACTGAGATTAGGAAAAACTTCTTCACACAGAGAGTGGTGAATCTGTGGAATTCTCTGTCACAGGAAACAGTTGAGGCCAGTTCATTGGCTATATTTAAGAGGGAGTTAGATATGGCCCTTGTGGCTAAAGGGATCAGGGGGTATGGAGGGAAGGCTGGTACAGGGTTCTGAGTTGGATGATCAGTCATGATCATACTGAATGGCGGTGCAGGCTCGAAGGGCCGAATGGCCTACTCCTGCACCTATTTTCTATGTTTCTATGTCACTTCTTTCTAAGGATTTAATTTCATTTTTTTTTACCAACAGAGCCACTCCAGCCCCTCTACCCATGTGCCTTTCTTTTCAATATGATGTGTATTCTTGGATGTTGAGCTCCCAGCTGTGATCTTCTTTCATCCACGACTCAGAGGTGTCCACAATGTCATGCCTGCCAATTTCTAACTGTGCTACAAGATCATCTGCTTTACTATGTATGCTGCAGGAATTCAACTATAACACCTTTGGTCCGTATACACCACCCTTTTCAATTTTGTCTTCACATTACCTGAAGTTGAATTCTTAACCCTTTATACACTTTTCCTTTATTCTTTATTCTGAAGATATCAGTAACATATCTTGCACTCTCCTTCCCTTTTAATTTATCCATAATTTTCCAAGCTGTTGAACTAACCCTCCACACCCACCCCCACACACTACTTAGCTTAAGACTTAATAATGCAATTCACCAGGACCCTGATCCCAGCATGCTTTAGGTGGAGCCCGTCCCATCCTTCCCTAATACTGGTGTCAATGTCCAATGGATTCAAACCCACTTCTCGCACACCCATCTTTGAGCCACACATTTATCTCTCTGATCTGATTGAGCATATGTCATTTTGCACATAGCTCAGGTAATATGCAATATAGAGATTATTACCTTTTTGGTTCTGTGTTTTAATTTAGCCCCTAGCTGCTGAAATTCCCTAGGTAGAACCTTCTTCCTTATTTGTCCTATGTTGTTGGTACCCACATGGACCATGACAAATGGATCTTTCACTTCCCACTACAAATTCCTCTGCATCTCAGATGAGATGTCCTGAATCTGGGCACCAGTCGGGCAACATAGCCATCAGGACCCTTGCTCCTTGTGACAAAGAATCGTGTCTATTCCCCTGGCATATTATTCCCAATTACATCAACATTTCTCTTCTCTGTCCGCTTTTGAATGGCTCCTTGAACTATGGTGCCACGGTTTGGTCAATCATCCTCCCTGTAGGCCTGACTCTCATCCTCACAAGGAACACTGTCTCAGACCTGTTGAACAAGCTCAAGGACTGAGAATCCTCCAGTACTACCTCTTCCTGCCTCACTCACATTCACACCCTCTTGTCCCTGGCCAGAGACCGAATTTGAAGAGGTTAATCTGAAGAGAACATGATTGCCTCCTAAAACACAGTGTCCAGATAACTCTCCCCCTCCCTGATGGATTGTTGCGTTTGAAGCTCAGATTCCAGCTCATCAGCTTTCAGACTGAGTCCCTTGAGTAGCTAATACTTGCTGCAAATGTGGTAATCAAGAACCACAATGGGATCCACCAGCTCTCACATCATGCAACTACAACACATCACCTGATCCTGAATTTTATTTTATTTTATCTGATGTAATTTGGTATTCATTTAGTTAACTACTAAATAAAAAAAAACAGTTCCTACCTGTTCTTGCCTGTTACTCACCTGTATGTCCTCGCTGAAGCCTCATGAGGCAAAACTACAGATCTTAGATTCCTACACTGGCCTAATGACACAAAGATTGCTCCAAAATGGCCTCTGAGACCTTTGCCTTCACCTCTTTTTGCTGAACCCTTTTAAGACAAAACCTTAGTTCCCCAGTCTAATTCTGTCCCACTCCAACAATGGCCTCTCCCACAATAGTCATCCCGCTTAAACCTCATCTCTTTTTATAGGCCCACGTAAAACTCGTATGTAGTAAGATCTGTTCTTTTCAATGGTTTCCGTTCTCGCACAGATGGTGCTGTTGAGACTAGCGCATGATTTGGATTTCTGTGAGGGAGAGTTGCACAGCATCAGCCTCACTCTCTCTTCTCAATTCCCATCTGGATCCAGTGGCAAGACAGAGTTCAAGATGGCTGGAGATGGGACTAGGCGCAGTGGATGACCAGGATGTCTTCTGTGTCTTGTCCTGCTCTACACGTTCCACGACGCTTGCAGAGACTGCCTTCTTGACCGTTGGACCTTCCATTGGTCTCGTCCGCTCAATCCGCTGGAGTCTGTCTTCACATGCTGGGATAGACAACTCCCTGTCACACCGAGGGTTTGAGACTCATCGACTACCCTCACCTGGTTTAGCCGGCTTGTCGAAGCCGTTGCCTGGGATGGGGCGCTGTCGCATGCAAACCCCAAATACTTAATACTCCAAAGTGAAATACCTTAGTATCTGTGGAATTTCAATGATGCAAATCTGAAGCAGACCAAGAATAAAAAATCCCCCATAAGTTCTGACTGGATACCCCTTCAATCACTCCAGGGTTAGGATTTTTTTCTTAAGCCAGCAAGAACAGGGCACCATACTCAACCCCAACGTTTTCCCAGTGGACTAATTAGAACAGCATGTTGTCAAAAATGGTCATGACATTGTGACATTGATTGATAAAACACACAAGTATTTGGACACTATCATCAATAATTAAGACTTCCTTCTTTCATCTGCCAGTTCATGATGTGCAAGTTGAAAATACTATTGAACAATTTTAAAAACTTTTACTTGTAGCTTCTGGCTCTTTAGATATATTTATTTATTTAGAAATACAGTGCAAAACAGGCTTTTCCGGCCCAATAATCTGTGCCACCTACAATCCACCTATTTAACCCTTCTTTAATCACTGGACAATTTACAATGACCAATTAGCCAACTAACTGGTACGTCTTTAGACTGTGGGAGGAAACCAGAGGACCCAGAGGAAACCTACATGGTCATGGGGAGAAGCTACAAGCCCCTTATGGTTGGCGCTGAACTCTTAACTCCAATGCCCCAAGCTGTAATAGTGTCACACCAACCACTACACTACCATTGCGCACCATAGTGCTTATATGTCACTACTATAGTGTAAAGGGTGACAATGTAGCATAGTAGTTAGTATGATGATTTATAGTGCCAGAGATCGGGGCTCAACTGCTGCCATTGACTGATTGAGAACATCAGTTGTGTGACCCACAGAAAAGTGTTGCTGGATTTCCCTATGTAATACTGTGCTGAAACTGATGTGTTGCCTTTCTCTTAAATTTCTCTGCACATATTGTCCTTTATAAAGCCATAGAGCTCTGCAGCATGGATACAGACCCTTCAGCCCATCTAGTCCATTCTGCCTGGTCCTATTGACCTGTACCTGGATCACAACCAACCACACCCCTCCCGTCCATATACTTGCCCAACCTTCTCTTAAATATTGCAATCAAACCCACATGCACCACTTCCGCTGGCAGCAGATGCCGTGAGCTTCAAGCAGTCGGAAAGGCACACATACGGACCAAGTATTGAATTACCATGGCAACCACCCAGCCTGCCACAATAAAAGCTGCATTTGCACCTTATATAAGTGAGTACTAACACACTGCAGCACCACTGAACTTTGGGCTAGTGAAGAGAAGCACTTATTCAGCGTGTTCCCCGGACTGAATCCCGCCTTGTGCAGCTGTCAGATCACCAGCAGGTGGTAAGGATGGGCTCCCTCATCTCTGCCCCTCTGACCCTCAACCCCCAGGGCTGTGTCCTGAGCCTCCTACTCTACTCCCCATACACCCACAACTGTGTGGCCAGGCACAGCTCTAATCCGTTGATCAAATTTGCAGATGACACAACATTGATAGGCCTTATTTCCAACAACGATGAGACAGCCTGCAGAGGCGAAGTCAATGCCCTGACACAGTGGTGCCAAGAAAACAACCTCCCCCTCAATGTTGAAAAACTGAAGGAGTTGATCGTGGACTACAGGAGGAACGGAGGCAGGCTAACCCCTATTGACATCGATGGGACTATAGTTGAGAGGGTGAGTGATTTCAAATTCCTCAGTATACACATCACCAAGGATCTCACCTGGACTATACATACTGGCTGTGTGGTGAAAAAAACACAACAGCACCTCTTTCACCTCAGAAGGCTGAAGAAGTTTGGCATGAGTCCCCGAATCCTCAGGACTTTTTACAGGGGCACCATTGAGAGCATCTTGACTGGTTGTATCACCGCCTGGTACAGGAACTGTACTTCCCTCAATCGTAGGGCCCTGCAGAGAGTGGCGTGGACAGCCCAGCACATCTGTGGATGTAAACTTTCCTCTTTTCAGGACAGCTACAGCAGCAGGAGCGTAAAAAGGGCCCGGAGGATCATCAGCCACCCCAACCACAAACTGCTTCAGCTGCTTCCATCTAGAAAATGGGACTGCAGCATTAAGGCCTGTGCCAACAGGCTCCAGGACAGCTTCTTTCACCAGGCCATCAGATTTATCAATACACATCGCTCAGATGGCATATCTGACTGTACATACAAAACAATTATATATACAGTCTGAGGGTTTGGGCAATATCCTCCCATATTTCCCTTACTTATTGCTTGTACATAGCAATGGAGATGCAACATAAAGATTTTAACTCTTTCATGTCCCATTCAGCAGGCTCTGTATATCCAATTACTTATATATCCGGTCCCTGAGAATACCTTCCAATACTGACGTCAGGCTCACCATCCTAGAATTCCCCAGCTTATTCTTAGCTTCTTTCTTAAACAACAGGACAACATTAACTAACCTCCAGTCATCCCGCACCTCATTTTTTGGCTAAGGATGGTTTAAATACAGCTGTCAGATCCCCTTCAAGTTATACACTGGCCTCCACAAGGGCCAAGGGGCCAGGCCCTGGGAACTTATCCACCTAATTTGCCTCAGGACAGTAAGCACCTCCTCTTCTGTAATCCAGATACAATCAATGACCTCACTGCTGTTTTGTCTCAGTTCCATAGACTCTGCGTTTGTCTCCCGAGTAAATGCAGATGCAAAAACTCAGACATCCCATCTCTCCTGAAGTTCCAGGACTCTCCCGCATATTGATAGCGGCTTCCTGACACCCGCAAATTATATACATGTAGCCCCCCCACGGCCAGCCTCAGGGTCACTCGGCTCGCTGTCGTCTAGGGAAACAGCCTTGGCCCCACCAAACTGGGTAATTAGTTTGTGTGGATGCTGTGTGATGTACCCCATCCTGCCCAAATAACAGACAATACACCAGCTATGATTAAATGATTTGCAGTTTATAGATATTACTGGAACTATATAATTAATAGAGAATAAAATATAAAAGGAAAATAAAAGGCGCCACACTTATCAAAGTTCAATCTCTTCGTGCACAAACAGTAGGAGCTCAGAACCCTTCTCCTTCACCCTGCGACCCCTCGGACCACCTTGACCGGCCGCCTGGGACCAACAACGGAGGTCGACCAGACGCTCCACACGAGTCCGTCTCTGTCTCATCTCGCTGAATGCCCCGCTCGGGGTCCGAACCCGTTAGCAGACTCACAGAACCTGGTCCATCCTCTGTCTCTCTCTCCCGCCTTCCGTCCCAAAACCCCGTGCATACAATATCTTACTGATACACCAAAAACATAACAACTATTGCAATTGGTTCATAACATCTCCTTATCAGTAACGTGATTCAAACAAACTGCTAGCGTGAAGGACTTTCTCAGCAGCTAACATAACAAAGAATCACTTTCAATTATAGCATAACAAAGAAGTCTTTTTAATTAGACTACGCAGTGACATAAAAAAAAGAAACCCCTTACACTCTCCCCCCACCAAATAAAGTCATGTTCTCATGACTTCTAGATAACTCGCCAACCAGTCCTACAGACACAGAAATCCATCCAGATACACACAGTGACATTGCTCCCCAAACAGTGGACCTTCCGCCCGCCACAGGTGCTACGTAGGACAACCTATCTGAGAGCTTCCTAATCCTCTGAGACCTCCGTAACCCCTCACCTAAACCCTAAAGGCTCAGACACTACTAGGGATACCTCGGGCCTGCTTGCCAACTCCTCTCTCACTCAGGCCACCATTACAGCTCGGAGCCCCCTGTCCCATGTCCGGGGCCCCGCTTCTTTTCCTTCCTGGTCCTGCCCTAACTCAGACTGCCCACAGCTAGCCCTCCCCATTACACCTGACTCAGTGGGAGAAGGGCTAAAGGTTTCTTCCTCAATCATGGGGAAGTTAGCGAAAGGCAGCATGTACCACATGTCCAGCACATCATCCTTTGAATCTGTATTCTTCCTCATTCAGTCGATCGGTAGCTGCTGTTTGAGTTTCTCCACACTGAAACATTTAGTCAGGGCTACCCCTTCAGCCTCCTGCAGTGGACACGTCAGCTTCTTCGGGGACTCCTTCAACTCTCGCCACAACCTCAGTAGTTCTGACTCAAGGTTCTTGGCCATCTCAATCTGGGACGCAGTTACACCACCAGCTTCTTCCAGGTCAACTTTCAGTTTTTCCACTTCATTTAAACTGTTGATAGTCACCTTCATGTTCCTTTCAGGCGTCCACCTCCCTTTTCTGAGATCTGTCCTCCATTTCTTCACCTCCTCAGGAGTGTAGTCAAACTCCCCTCCCTGGGCTTTCAGTTTTCTGTTGGCCTTAGTCAGAACACTTCCTTGATCTTCCCCAACTTGTAAGTCTTCCAATCTTTTCTGGATTGACGTCTTGAGTTTCTGCTGATCCCTTCGAAGGTGGGTCATTGTTTCTTCTTGCCAGATTAGTTCATCAGTACATGATCGCAGTGTCGGCTCAGAATTCCGTTGCTCCTTCTCCACGTTGACGAGCGTGAATTGCAAGTCTGCAATGGACATCCCACAAGTGCAGCACTCAGTCTCCAGCCAGCATTTCTGAACACTCAGTTCAGCGGTGTAAATCCCCTCTCTCCCCTGTGTCTCATTCTGATTGACGACCTGGGTTTCCACCCCCACGTCCACCGCCGTCTGTTCCAACACCAGGAAGTTCAACTGGTATGTTGGGTTAATGTTCTCACATTGCACCAAACTCCTCAAGCCAAAAACTCCTCCACATGTGACACTTCGCTTCTGTCACCTGGGCTCAGCCACTCGCCTCGCCTCATAGTCCCCCCAGGCGAATCCAAGCTCTAGGCTGTCATCCACATACGCCAAAACTCCACACACATTCACTTCCCCCATGGTCTTCCTCATGCCCCGTGGGAAGGATGCAGGGGCTCCGGATATGCCCTTGGGCATCTTTTCAGATCGGAAGAATCCTAGGGAATTAATAGCGGCCACCTTCGACTCGACAGCCGCACTCCTCAGGATCTGGCAACATCCACTCCTTAGATCCAGCACATTAAACCACATCGCATAATCCACACACACGCTGCCCATCTTCCACGGCGCCAGGGTCCAGTTGCCACGACCTCTCTCTCACTGAGGTGTCTTCAGCGGTCAACTCCCCTCCCTCGTGGTAGTTCGGAGCATCTACTAAGAGGGTCTCACCCTCAGATACTTTCTCCATGCCGTACCACCGCTGGGTCTCGTTTAAATTCAGTACTGGCTCAAGGCTGCTACACACGTCCTCAGAAGCAACACGACATGCTGGGTGCCCAGACAATGCCTCCATGAACTCCAGGGTCATTAACCAATCATCGTCTTCTGGATAACTACTGCCACTAGTACCCAAAATCTCCGATGCCCTTGCGGTTGTCAAGGGTAAATACTTTAGACACCGGTTGTAAAACGAACTGTACAACAACTTGACCTGCACCCCGGGGTCGAGGATGGCTTTAGCATCACTTCCCTCTATCCATAACAACACCCTGGGGCGTCGTCCCTCTAAGCCTTCAGGAATAGGGTCTTCTCCTTTCAGAAATTCATCGGTACATTGCTGGGAACGGGCTCCCCCAGAGACCCCAAGCCGTTCCCCCACTGAGCCTCCACTAAGTTTCCCGACACCAATCTGACAAGCTGATCAACTGAAGGAGGGGCTGATCCCCTGAAATGATCCCCCTGGTACTGCAAGCAATTTAGTCGCCCTCCTAGCCAGAGAAGACACACTGAAAACTTTCCCCCCCTTTCAAATAACTGACAGTTGTCACTACGGCGTAAGTGAACCTGACAGCTCTAACACTGTCACCAGCCCGCCTACTTAATCTTTCAACCAATCCCTGTCACTCTCCCTCCACCGAGCACTGCCGCTCATCTAACAACTGAGAGATCCATTCCGCCCACGTCTCGCACGCCTCCGCCCCTCTTGGGGTGGACACTATCCCAAACGCCAGGCGGAGCCTGCCAGAGCTAGAACATTTATTTGCAGACACTACTTCCAAATCAGACCACTCTTTCCTCGAAGCAACACACATCAAAGTTGCTGGTGAACGCAGCAGGCCAGGCAGCATCTCTAGGAAGAAGTACAGTCAACATTTCGGGCTGAGACCCTTCATCAGGACTAACTGAAGGAAGAGCTAGTAAGCGATTCGAAAGTGGGAGGGGGAGGGGGAAATCCAAAATGATAGGAGAAGACGGGAGGGGGAGGGATGGAGCCAAGAGCTGGACAGGTGATTGGCAAAAAGGGTATGAGAGGATCATGGGACGGGAGGCCCAGGGAGAAAGAAAAGTGGGAGGGGGGAAACCAGAGGATGGGCAAGGGGTATAGTGAGAGGGACAGAGGGGGAAAAAAGGAGAGAGAGAAAAACAATGTGTGTGTATATAAATAAATAACTGATGAGGGGGAGGTGTAAAGATGAAGCCACACTAAGATTGGAGGAACAACACCTTATATTCCGTCTGGGTAGCCTCCAACCTGATGGCATGAACATTGACTTCTCTAACTTCCGCTAATACCCCACTTCCCCCTCGTACCCCATCCGTTATTTATTTATATACACACATTCTTTCTCTCTCTCTCCTTTTTCTCCCTCTGTCCCTCTGATTATAACCCTTGCCCATCCTCTGGGTCTCCGCCCCGTCCCCCTTTTCCTTCTCCCTGGGCCTCCTGTCCCATGATCCTCTTATATCCCTTTTGCCAATCACCTGTCCGGCTCTTGGCTCCATCCCTCACCCTCCTGTCTTCTCCTATCATTTCGGATCTCCCCCTCCCCCTCCCACTTTCAAATCTCTTACTAGCTCTTCCTTCAGTTAGTCATGAAGAAGGGTCATGGCCTGAAGCGTCGACTGTACCTCTTCCTAGAGATGCTGCCTGCCCTGCTGCGTTCACCAGCAACTTTGATGTCTGTTGCTTGAATTTCCAGCATCTGCAGAATTCCTCGTGTTTACACTCTTTCCTCTGTCTCCCAACAGCATGGACAGCCCTGAGTTCCATCTCCAACTCATCAATGCTAGTCTGAACTTGAACAAAGACCTCACCCACCACACATACAGCAATAACCAGCAAATAACCCACAGAGACACACATTAAACAGGGCAACCACACAGCATACCAGCAGATCCAATCCCGGACGAACCCCCACAATGTAGCCCCCCCGGCCAGCCTCAGGGTCGCTCGGCTCGCTGTCGTCTAAGGAAACAGCCTCAGCCCCGCCAAACTGGGTAATTAGTTTGTGTGGATGCTGTGTGATGTACCCCATCCCGCCCCAATAACAGACAATACACCAGATACGATGAAATGATTTACATACAATATCCCGAAAATCGATTTTTTTTGAGAGTGAGCGAGCGAGTGAGAGGGCAATAGAGAGAGAGGCAGAGAGAGAGAAAGTGACAAACATAGTGACAGAGTGACAGAGAGAGCATCCAGATTGGTCTCTCTTTGTGCTAAGTAGATCTATCAGTTTTCTCTGTGGGCGGGCTTTACAGTCGACTTCTCTCTGATCCTGGATCGCACTCAATCCCATACACCACCCTTCTCAACATATACTTTGAAGCCCTGACCAATCAGGAAACTATCAACTTCTGCCTTAAATATACCCACGGACATGGCCTCTACCGAAGTCTGTGGCAGAGCATTCCACAGATTCACTACTCTCTGGCTAAATAAAATTCCTCCTTACCTCTGTTCTAAAAGTACACCCCTCAATTTTGAGGCTGTGCCCTCTAGTTTTCAATAACCCCACCATAGGAAACATCCTGTCTACATCCACCCTATCTAGTCCTTCCAATTTTCGGTAGGTTTCAATGAGATCTCCTCTCACATTTTTCTAAATTCCAATGAGTACAGGCCCAGAGCTGCCAAGCGTTCCTCATATGTTAACCCCTTCATTCCCAGAATCATCCTCATGAACATCCTCTGGACTCTCTCCAATAACAACATAGCCTTTCTGAGAAATGGGGCCCAAAACTGTTGACAATACTCCAAGTGTGGCCTGACTATTTCTCCTTGCTTTTATATTCTATTCCCCTTGAAATAATGCCAACGTTGCATTTGCCTTCTTTACCACTGACTCAACCTGTAAATTAACCCTCTGGGAGTCTTGCACGAGGACCTCTCAGTCTCTCTGCGCCTCTAATGTTTGAACTTTCTCCCCATTTAGATAATAATCTGCACTATCGTTCCTTTTACCAAAATGCATTATTGTACATTTCCCAACAATGTATTCCATCTGTCACTTTTTTGCCCATTCTTCCAATTTGCCTAAGCCCTGCTGCAATCACATTGCTTCTTTGGCACTACCTACCCCTCCACCTATCTTCGTATCATCCGCAAACTTTGCTACAAAGCTATCAATTCTATAATCAAAATCATTGACAAGCAATGTGAAAAGTAGCAGTCCCAGTACTGACCCCTGAGGAACAACACTAATCACTGGCAGCCAACCAGAAAAGGCCCCCTTTATTCCCACTCGCTCTCTCCTGGCTGTCAGCCATTCCTCTATCCATGCTAGTATCTTTCCTGTAATACCATTGGATTTTATCTTGTTAAGCACCTTATCAAATGCCTTCTGGAAATCCAAGTAAATGACATCCACTGCCTCTCCTTTGTTCACCCTGCTTGTTACTTCCTCAAAGTCCTCCAACAGATTTGTCAGGCAAGATTTATTTTTACAGAAATCATACTGACTTTCTTTTTAACCAGGGCCTCAACAGACCTCAAAAACCAAGGTTCCCTAAACCGCTAGCCTTACCTTTTTATCTAACAGGAACATATAAACATTGTACTCTCAATATTTTGCTTTTAAAGATAACCAGATACTAAGCATCCCTTTGTCAGAAAACAATCTAACCTAGACTATGTATTACAGATGCCATGAAAATTGTCTTTTCTCCAATTTAGAAGCTCAGCCCAAGTACCAGACCTATCCTATTCCATAAATGTCTTGGAATTAATGGAATTATGATCAAAAGATCCAAAGTATTGCCCTCCACGTTCTTCATTTACCTATATATGATCTCTGGAGCTGGTACTTAAAGGGACATATCACAAGCAATACTCTTATACTGAGAGGAGAGAATTAATGCTGAACAAATGGATGCTGTATTGTTGGGAGAGAGTTCCAATGAGCCTGAAGAGTAACATCTCCCATGAGGGGTTTGTTGCAAATTCATGGGACTTGTGGATACTCTCTAGGGATACAGCACTAACGGCAATGAAGTTATCAGGAAATCTCTCTAAGGAGATAAGTACAGCCTATGTATGGGAAAGCTTCTGCTGCTTGCTCCTAGGGTACTGAAGGAAAATTTAGACCATGTTTATACAAACTGATGTGGTACTTTTATAGCCACTGCACACCCTCATCATGGCGTTCTGACTACATCTCCATAACGTTAATTCCAGCATACCAACTGCTGTTGAAAATGGAGAAACCAGTCAAGAGAAACATCACTGTATGGCCTACTGAGGCAACCTCTATTCTTCAGGACCATTTTGACTGGACTAACTAGCAGACGTTCAAGGAAACCACTACAAAAAGAGAAGACACAGATCTCAAGGAATAAGCCTCATTGGTCACCAGCTACATCTGCAGGTGTGCAGATGATGTTGGTCTCTTAAAAACAGTCAACTCACAGCCCAACTGGAAGCCCTGGCTGAACCCACAAATGCACTCCTTACTAAAAGCCCAGGGAATTGTTGTCAAATCTGGAGACAGCAGCTTCTAGAACAGTCAAGGAAAACCTCATCTTAGACATCAAGAGGACAAAGAGTGCCTATGCACAAAAAAAATCCAGGAACACCTGTCCAATAAAGGTCCTCTGCATATGCAGCTATGCAAAAAGGGTATACTGACTATGCAAGGAAAAGCTGCACCAACTGTACCAGTGGCACCTCCCACTTAAACTCTAAACAACTTTTGAAACAAGCAACATAATGCCAGCCATGAAAATTACATCCTTCGAGGTGAGCAGCCACTCTCTGTAACAGCAGCAGACGTGAAAAGGACCTTGTAGAGAGTTAACTCCATAATGCTGCGGGGCCAGGCAACATCCCAGGTTGAGTACTTTGGAAGTGTGCACACCAGCTCACTGACGTCTTCACAGACACCTTCAATACTTCACTCAATCTAGACTGCCGTTCCCACATGCTTCAAATCAGTCATGATCATCCCTGTACCAAAGAACACTACATCTTCAACACTAAACAACAACCCAGTCGCACTGACACCAATCATCACAGAATGCTTTGAACAGCATTGATCAAAAACACTTATCAAAAACTCCATTCTTACCATACTGGACATTCACCAATATGATTACCGACAGAACCACTCTCCACATCATGTATGAAGCACAGGTAGCATACAGTGTTCACGTTTTGACATGTGTCATAAATATACCTTATTATTTATTAATTTATTTGTGGTAATATTACCTTACATATTGTGTGTAATTGCATGTACTGTGAAGTTCACCTTGGTCTGGATGACCACTGTTTCATTTAGCAGTATACATGTATACCGTTGAATGACAATAAATTTTATCTTGAACTTTGTTAACTTTATCTTTAATATAATGTACATGTAGCATACCTGCTGGGGATTCATGGCAATCCTATGGGTAGTCAGCAGAACGAGAGGTGAATAATGATCCCAAGATAAATATATTTAGATCAAGAGGGAGATGTTGGCCAGAAAGATCTACAGTCTACAAGTCAGTGAATTTGAATGAATCAAGGACAGTGGAAGCAGACAGAACAATTGTCTTTGTTCTTGTATGAGGTCAAAGGAATAGAGGCTGCCATTTTGTTAAGTTACTCTGCATCCTCCATTTTGTGAACTGCTGTAGCTTGGTTGAATCAGTGTCTTAAAGTAAACACAGTGATGCTCCTGGTAATCTACTGGACTAGAGATAATTTCTAAATGAGAAGTTATTTGTGAGGTGTTCTTTGGTTAGATATATCATGTAAATTTGTGCAAGGTGGGATCTGTGTTTGACTTGAGAGATTTGAGATGGTTAGTGATTTGGTAAATGATGTAGAACAAAGAACCATAAAATTACCAGTTGTCATTTGTGGAAGAAGGGCAATAACTGGATGCTGGCTTGGACTAGAGCCAATAAGGAGATGTTACAGATCAGTCACATGGTCCATTGCCAATTACACTGAAATGCAACATTTGAACTGGTAAAGAATGAATATAAAAGAGGCTTTGAATGCAAAGTAGCCACAGCTCTCCAGAGACCAGCCATCGCAGATGTTGAATACTCCATGGGCATGTGGAGATTAGATCAGGACTATGAGAGACATATGGCCAGTATAGATTCCTTTTCAGAGTACTACCTTTTCTATTATTTGACTGTTCATGTAGGGGCAGGAAAACTCAGGAGGTGTACACACTGGAACGTGGTTGTGTAAATTCATGGGATCTTCTGTTGAGACAATAAAGGTACATGTCAGTAATTACAGAATCTCTCTGTGCCTCTCTTACCATTGTTACTAAGGGGGAAATCCTTGTAACAATTTGAAATTGAACGTGACTGATGCCATAGCATCTGTCATGCACCTGGCCCTGACACACCTAGAAAACAAGGACACTTATGTCAGAATGCTTTTTATGGACTTCAGTTCGACATTCAACACTATTGTCCCACAGACCTAGGTGAACAAACTCCTACCTCTCAGTCTAACAGCACCACTCTGCAACTGAGTGTCGGACTTCTTAACACACAGATCTCATACAGTCAGGGTGCACAACCGCTCCTCCCTCCCCATCATCCTCAACTCAGGTGTCCCCCCAGGGCTATGTGCTAAGCCCATTACTGTACACTCTGCTCACATATGACTGCATGGTCAAACATCCAAATAATCACACTGTCAAGTTCACTAGTGACATGACAGTGGTGGAACTCATCACCAGCATTGATGAGATGGCCTGCAGAGAGGAGGAGGAAGAGCTCAGTATCTGGTGCCAGGCAAATAACCCCTTCCTCAATGTCAACAAGACAAAGTATATGGTTATTGACTTCAGGAGAACTGGAACCACTCACACCCCTTATACATCAGCAGCACAGCACTGCAAATGACGTGCAGTTTCATACTTCCGGGACTGCACATCTCGTGGTCCCAGAGCACAACCAACAAAATCATGAAAGCTTGCCAATGCTTCTACCTTTTGGGGAGTCTGAAGAGAGCTGGACTATGCACTCACAACCTTCTACAGATGCATAGGAGAGAGCATCCTAACAAGTTGCATCACTGCAGGTATGGAAACTGCACTGCGGTCGACAGTAAAACTCTACAATGGGTAGTCAAAATCGCCCAAATCAGTCTACCCTTCACCAATGAAATAGATACAGAAAGGTACAGGAGAAAGGACAATGATATCATGAAGGATCTCACCCACCCTGCTCATGGACTGTTTGTCCCATTCCCGTCAGGGAGGGGGCAAAGTAACATCCATGCCAGGACCACCAGACTCAAGAACAGTTACTTTCCCCAAGCAATAAGGCTAATCAACAGCTCCACCCACTAACTCCACCACTACTTTTTTATTTCCTATCAGTCACCTATTAACAAGCCTAGCATCACTTTATGGACAGTAGAGCTACTAGGACTTGATGTTTCAATCCCTATGGTAAGTTGGCACTCTCGATGTTGGCAGTGGGTTTGGAGTGGTGACAAGGAGGGAGGGTAGGTACATCATCGGGATTATCAGGTGGGCACCCTCCTTCTTTAACCTTTCGTTGATAAGCCCACGACGTCTCTAGAGGGCTCAACGGTGCTACCTGGTGTCCCAGATACACCCCCCTCAGTTCCATACCCTCCTGTCTTCATCTTGCAGCCCAGTTGTTGTCTTTCCTTTTAATCCAAATCCAATTGCCGCTTTCTTCTGCTGCGTTTGACAAGGACTTGATTGCTTGTTGGAGGGAGTGACTGGTCTTCAATAGAGTGGTACAATTAATATATATAAGCTATCTTACGTATTTACATTTGTGTGTTTTCTATTGTATTTTGTGCTACATCAGATCCAGAGTAATAATTATTTTATTCTGCTTACATTAAGGCTGATCAACACCTCCACCATGACTTCATAATATCCTGACAGTCACCTTTTGTACAAACACCCCCATACCTAGTGTCACTTTATGCATGTACAATCAACCTTGGTATAAAAACTACCTAATGTATTTATAGCATTATTTTTTATTATGTTTGTTTATTGTGTTTTTTTTGTGCTGCTTCAGATCTGGAGTAACAAATATTTTGTTTTCCTTTACACTTGTGTACTGGAAATGACATTGGACAACCTTGAATCTTGAATCCACTCTTCCCTCATTGACCCTGCAATGATCAAGAATCTTTAAATTTAAGCAATCTTAAACAATCTTGAAGTTCCTAATGCAGCACTGAGCAACAGACATTGAGATGAGATGGAGATCTGGAATGACCCTGAGGTGAGTGATTTCACTGTGCTCAGCAATCCAATGTGTGGGCTTGTCCCTAAGATCACAAAGAGGTCAAAGGTTACAGTGAGGCCACAGAGTGCAGTCTGAGTGGTGTCCCTTTACAAAACATGTTGTTGTTTTAAGAAATGGGGTGATTGAAGTATTGTTGTCCATTAAGTAATTGTTTAGAGCAGAAAATCTCAAAGCAGCAAGATGGTGCATTAGACTACCATCATGTGGGGGAGTTTTACCAAGAAAAATAAAAAGTGCTAAGATCAACTTTATTCACCATTTATGTTCACATGTATTAGGAATTTGTTGTGTGTTGGCATGACATGCATCAAAAGCAGCATTCAACAATTATAAAGAATAAAGAATTATATAAAGTCTGAGGTTGGAGTACAGATATGGAATAAAATGTGCATAAATCCATACTGTAAACAGCAGCATGTATTTACAATGTAAACAGCATTATCAGTGGTTTGAAGTGCTTACAGGGCAGTGCAGTGACTGAGGTAATAGACAGAGGGAGGTGGGGTGGGGGCTAACTGGAATGGTTGATCCGTTTTCAATTTTGAACATTCAACACATCCAATTTTTAAGAGCATAGCACCAGCTTTTTCTGGAGTTGCATGAATGGACATATCTTGAATTGCAGTTTAAATGCCCAATGAAGTTCCGAAACTTGTTGCATTTTCCTGACATCCCTTCCTCACCCCTGTCTTTATTTGCTCCATCCTCTATCGAAACTTTTATCTGGATCTGTGCTTCCTTTTGCTACCATTGTGTTATATGATTTAGCTCAAAGTAGGCACCTTCCTCAGTGGACATCAGCAAGGTGTCAGCCTTGGCACAGTGGAGAGGGTGTTGGTCGGCGTGGAGGAGGCTGCTGGCCTCCCATCTGATAATGTTACAGAGACATTGGGTGGAGGCACAAGAGGCTGTAGGTACTGGCAGGTGTTGGTTGTTGGGGGAAATCTAAGCAGATACTCCAGTGCAGTACTAACTGGGTGCTGCCATGCAAATATGCAGAGTTTTAGATGTGATATTAAACCAAAGCTTACCATTACTCATTCAGTCATAAAAAGAATCGTAACAGTCTTTCAAAGCACAAGAGGAGAGGTAGCTCTGGTGTCCTCATCCATATTAATCATCATTACTAAATAGATTAACTATTATTAACGCACACACACAACGCTGGAGCAGACAGCTTCTATGAAGGGAAATGAACAGGCGACTATTCATTCCCCTCCATAGATGTTGTCCAACCCGCTCCGAAATTCCAATTGTTGCTCAAGATCTCCAGCATTTGCAGAACCTCTTGTGTCTATCATTATTTCAATGCTATTTGTGTGATCTTGCTGTGCAGAAATGGACACTATGTTTCCCATATTACAGCAGAAGCTCACGTGAACAGTTTAATCCTTAGCCCTGGCATGTTATAAATGGGACACAAAACGTGTTCTTTAAACCAAGACTTTATTTTTCTTTCAAGAATCATTTTCAGCAAGGTCCTTATGCTGTCCTCCATACTGAGCAGAGGGTGGCACAGCCTGCCATGGAGGGGAACTATGTGCATTGGAAACAATTTTATTCCTTTTCCTGAAAGGAGCTGACAGCGGGAGCGGGCTGAAAGCGAATGGACAGACAATTCACGCTTCAACTTCTGAAGCTTTCTTGGCTGCTGGTGAACATCCTTTTAAACAATATCCAATGGCTCTGTAAAGCAAGACACAAACAGAAACTCTACATGTTCTTTATAAAGAAATTGCGAAGGTTGATATGAAATATGTTCTGCGTAGCTCACCTGAAAAGAGGAGCCCCGATTTTTAAATATTACGACCTCACGTCTACATTATATGTAATTTCAGGACATTTCCATTTTCAGATATCCAGTTTGTTTTTGCATGTGAAAATTGAAGAAGTTAGTTGACTTGGACATCTATTCGGAATTCACGGTATATGATTTAATTAATAATACCCACGGAGTTGTCCACCTTCGTAGTATGATTGCCGTTCTGGGTGGAACACCCGATGCGACATCATCCTGCCTATAAATTCCGAATAGCTTCAAGTTGTATTATTAAATACAGCAAACTTTAAGTAATATCTCCATCCATATCTGCGGTATACTTAGTTCATAAGATTTGCAGTCAATTCTTACCATTCGTTATCTCTAGTATCTTTTTAAGCTATCCAGGACAGCAAGCAAATAAACAAGCGATCCAAGTTCTGTAACAGGTTTTGGTCTGGGCACACACTGGGGTTAAAGGGCAGGGGTATTAACTCTGCACTGGGAGCGCAAATCCCTGCGGATCACCTGAGTAGCTCGGACATTACACAAACCTTTGGGCGGAGATCTGCAAGCGAGGGCTACGGCCTGATTGGAAACAAGAGGAGTTTGTCATGCACTGATTGGCGGGGATTCCCCGCTAGTGGGCGGTGTCTTGCCAAGGCTGAAATTAACTTTTGATAAAAAGCGAAAAGTTTTGAGAAGTTTTAAGGGTAGAGTTAGGAATAGGGTCAGGGTAAAGGACAGACAGAGGGAAAAAAAAGTTGCAGTTTCCTACCACATCACCATCTACTTGAAGAAAGTTATCGGCGGTTTTCCAATTGATCGCAGCGAAAGAGATACGAGAGAGAACACCCGGTACCGGCTCTGAAGCTTCACGGAGGAAATTCAAGCACGGGAGCACGTTGCTTTCGGGCTTGAGCGACACAGCGTAAAACAGGGCAACAATCTGGCAAGAAGACATCGAGGAATTATCCCCAAACTAGAGACACTGGGTATTAGAGTGGAACTACTAATAACAAACATCTTTAGACAACTGACAGAAAAATCGGATATCATCACCTTGGAAAGGTTTCCTAACTCGAAGCACATCCACCTCAGGGACCAGCTTTCATCACGTGCCTCCAATGAGAAGTTCCTTCGTTCAGTAAAGCCTGAAGATTTGCTACTTAAGACACTATGGGGATGCTGAGGAACATCTGGAGAGCCCGGAAACTGTTGCTGGTCATCTTGATCCCCCTTCTGATGTTACCTCTGCCTGTCCTCTACCCTGACAGTGTAAGTGCACCATTTCATTCAGCCTTCATCACGCAGCTTCGCAAAGTACCGCGGTTTCACGTGATCTCTCTCCACCCCCCCCCCACCTCGTGGCTGCAAGACAGCTAACCGAGTACAGCCACGGTGGTGATCAAGTGTTACTTCAATATCAATTGGCGTTGTATTGCAAAAAAAAACATACACCCTTCATTGTTGAGGTATATAACGGATGCATTTAGAAAATAACGAAAATTAGATGGTTCGCTGACGGCTAATTTATAATTCCCCCGCTGTTGTTCAATTAGTAGCATTTGGTATACTGTAAATTTCCTCAAGATATATGAGCTACTCGGGTTCAATATGGAAAGATTGAAGATCGCGATTTCCAAAGGGTCTTTATGTGGAGATATTCCTAAGGGGAAAGGTGGCACTAGAGTGGACTCCAAGATGTCCTTTTCTAATGATAACCATTCCATGGGTCTATGTAGGGACTTTTCAAGTAGATACGGTCATAAAATGAGAGATTAGAGGGGTGGCCAAGATCTGGGTTAAAATCCTGGAATTAAAATGAGGAGTCAGGGTGGGGTTGCTGGAGGAGAGGCAGCTAGATCATGGCCAGACAACTGGAGTCAGGACTGGTGAGTGGGGAAAGAGTACAGAAGAAAGTTATAAGAGTATTTGTGGGTGAGGCTGAGTAGAATATAAGGAAGAGAGCTTTCAGTTTGAAGAAAGTGTGGAAGAGAGTTTTTCAAGAAACTGAGATGCATTACTGAATGTGTCTTCTACACCCTCTCTATGTATAGTGCCTAGGTGGAAGGAATTAAATATTAATTCTTTCATTTGGCTCAGGGCCAGGATGAGTGAAGTTAAAGATGAATGGTATTATAATCAGTAGGCTTTGGTTTTTGCCTCTAATCCAGGGAATGATGAATTATTTAAATAATATCTCAAATGACACTAATACCCTTTCATGACTTGTCCATGGTGTGTATTACAGTGTTGGCTATTCTACTCTTGATGTATCACAACTGTGACCAAGTTTCTTCCCCAAACTATCTGCAAACATTTCTAATCACTTTGGGAAGGAACTCTACCATCGTTAACATAAAGATTTTGTGGTGAATTGTAGTATCCTGGCTGTGGACATAGAAAATGGCACAGCAATACTTCAATCAGCTCTTGTCCTTCAAAGATATCCCAAAATGCTTTATGCAGAGCAGATTAATCTGATGTCTGTTTAATGCATTTACATTATCTGGAAAATTACAATGTGATGAAAAATCTATTTTTGATGCAATGATAGAGAGAGAACACGTTAAAATATATCAGGTGTGGTCCCTTAAGGCCTTTAACACATCTGTCATAGAAACACCTTCTTGAATTAGTGGCAAAAGTACTATTCCCAACCAAGATTTTGTTTGTTCACAATTACAGTGTGCATCTATCCACTGATTAGAAAAAAAACTCAAATCATTGATTGTCTCTAATCTTGAACACTTCCAAAGGGAAAAAAAAATCAGATTATGCCCTGCCTGTGTTGTCAGAGGTAGCTTCAGTCACAACTATATCTGTGTTCCGCTTCAGAAATCAGCGTGATATTACTTGGTATGGTGAACCCATCCTATGGTGATTTACCTTCATCCTTTCCAATCCTTTGGTGTTTGGGGAACGGCCACAGGACTGTGCATTATGGCTCAGATGTACAATTCAGTGATTTTAATCACGAACACAATGGCCTTTCAGAGATTTCATTAAAAGCATAGTACCTCTCAGTAAGTTTGAAAAGACGACTAATCTTGGTGGTTAAATGCAAGGTCTGATCATAAACACCTAAGCCACAACTTTTAAATGCACTTTAATGGCCTGAGCTTTAGTCCGGCAGGACCCATTGTAGTTAAACAATTCACAAATAAATTGGGATGAACTTTAGAATCAGTAAGATGCAATTCCGCAGAAAAAAAAATGTAATTGAAACCAATAAATCACGTCAAGGGGAACATGTATCTGATCCCGTTACACAATGCTAACGGGGTCGTGTCTCAGTGCACCTTACATACTGTAATCTGTATCAGGTTTTTTCAGGATTACATTCAAAAACAAAGATAACAGGAGATAAGTTTCTTCAAGGTATACTCCATCTCTAGTAATGAGGTAAATGGTAAACAAGATAAAGTAAAGGTTTAGAATGCAGTGAAGCAGCTCTCTGTCCATCATATCCCATACCTGTTAGAATCCTTGTATTCTGCACAAAAATAATTGAGTGGCAGAGAACTAACAGGCAGATGAATAGTAAAAGGAATTTCTGTATTCTATGGGGGATTTTTCCAGCATCCTCTTCCAGTCTGCTGGCACTACATTAATGATAAGTGTGATTTTTAAGAGTATGATTTGCATTGAAACTTTTAGTATGGACATCTTGGGGAATATAAAGTGCCTGAAATTCTAAATGTGCTGGTATTATTGGGATTTAATGAAGTCCATCAGATTCATGCAAATGAAACTACCATAATCTTCACAGGAAGTGTCAAAATTAATTTTTGTGCATTTTGCTCTTTGCTTTTAAACACACAGAGAAATACTATATGTCACAAGATGTGTATCTTGAAGAGCTGCTTGTGACAAGCAAGCTGTGTACTTAATTCTCCAATATTTTTGATGGGCTGAGTTGTTTGTGTTATTGCTGCTGTTTTTCAATATTTGCACCATAATCAAACTCCATGTTTCCTAACATAATCTTAATGGGGGTATCTACAAAGTGAACCTATTTAAATATTCCTAGCATCAGGCCATCCAAAGGATTTTCCCTGAACATTATTACAGGGAGCAGATTCCAGTATTTTTTGTCATCTGGTATGCATTGTGAGATTCCATCTGATGTGTTACTTTAGAATTAAAAAGAATATAGCATAAAATTTAGAAAGCTAAAAAAAAACATTTTTTATTTTATTTCTGTCAGCCTACTTCCAATTCAACCTTTAAGTTATCTACCTATTTTATAACGGAGGAGCTACAACAGCAGTCAGGATTACATGAACCAAAAAGGCAGTTAGGATCAGTATGAAGAAATGAAAGAATTTGAGCTTGGGTCAGAAGTCGGCATTTCCAGATGAAGTTTCAAGTCCTAGTCAAGCATTTGTCACCATCTCTTTTGAATGTGCAACAGCATTTGTGGAGTCCAAAGCTGCTTTGATTTCCACACTATTGCTCTAGGTAATCTGGCTGGTACTGAAGATGTGTTTGAAATTTATGCAGGCGATACATTGATACAGGGCTGGAGTCGGCGTCTCTACCAGAGGTGAAAATCAACAGTCATCCTGATACTAATGATGTTAAGTTGGAAGCTCAACTCAGAATTTTGTAAAGGTTCATTCAGTGTAGGACAGCTGCCAGAGAGATGCAGACAGTGGTAAGGGAATGGAGTTTCTGATTGGGACAGAAGACAGAGGCCTAGCCAGTAGCAGGTGTTGGGGAAGGAGTGAAACAATTTAGCAGTATTAGAAGAGTTTGGGAAGAGATGATGAGGTAGAGCTGAATGTTCTCAATGTACACATTAAAGCTGCAATTGTGTTTGGTGCTGGCAAGAAACAATATGGAGATGAGAAAATGGAAGGGGACAAGGAAAGGTCTCTGATGTACTTCCACAAGACTAACCATCATAGTGTCTAATCACAACTGGATAGAAAACATGAAGTGATTGTTAAGCAGCTGAATAGAACAAATATCTGTAAGTGCCCCCTTGAAATCACTAACCTTTTCTTTACATTGTCTATACCCTCCACCTAGTTCTGCGTGGAATGGTCTGACTCCGTTGAATCAGCTCCCCAGTATGGTTGGGATGTGGGGCCTCTTGGTGAATGGAACAAAAAACCTCTTGGAACAGTTGTGAAGGAACATGGCCTTGCCTTTTTGTGATTCACCCTGGCACCTGCGCCAACTCGAAATGCTCATAGACGCTCATCCATTCACAGTTTGACTGTGGATTTGAGCAAAGTATGGTGCTGCTGTCTGTTGAGAGGCTCTGACCTGAGTACCTTCGCTTTCTGGGATTATCACCCCAAAGCAGAATCTGCCCTAAATTATTTGGGTGGCATGTAACACTTTTCACCTGAGCATCCCAGTGTTCAATCCATTCTCATTCCTTCCCTTCAGTAGGCTGAGGCTGACTGAAATTCCACAGGTTTTCAGGGACAGTATTCTCAGGGATTCTAGTAGGATTGCCATAAACAAGGCCCGATATGCAAAATCACAAATCAGATGCCTCTGTAGCCATGTGTAGTTGGGGTGCTAATGAGCTGGTTTAAATATTATTTTTGTCACTGACTTTGAATAATATGTAATTTATTAGTGTCCGTAAATAACTCATAGTTGCTCATTGTGCTGGAGAGCTCTTTATTTCAAACATTTGCCCTCACTTTTAGTGAAAAGTGAGGGTAAAAAAAGGAGGGAACGTCGACTCAGACCATCAGAGGCCTGTGTCGGGAATTTTCATGCCTTACAAGTCGCAAACTGGGCAACTGCGTAACAGAGGACTCTCTGATCTACGGGCTGCTCCTGGGGACGCACACGGAGACCAACATCCGGTGCTGCTGGCAGATCATCAACTCGGTGAAAGATGCTCTTTGGTCGGCCCAAAACTTGATGATCTACCAGCACATGGAGATGTCCGTGGGAGAATGCTGCCGACTGGCACATTCTCGGCTGCAGGAGTACGTGCTGAGGGACGCACTGAAACTTGGTGCAGCCACCGCAAGGGCCCAGTGGGGAAGGACCACGGTATAGGTTTCCCCACCCGTGGGAGTGAGAGGGGTCGGGTGACCGGGAGTATACCCCTCAACAATGATATGGTAAGGTGAACAACTGGAGTGCCATGTGGGCGGCCATAAGTATGGACATGTACTGACTATAATGGAAACATATGTAAAGGATGGAAAGTTATTGAATGGTTTATTGTATATAATTTTATTTTTGAATAAAGTATATTTTGAAATTTAAAAAAAAAAATTGGAAGTCTGTGTGGGCACCACTCCTCACACAGACACTAGAGCAATGTGTGGTTAGGTGCCTTGCTCAAGGACACAAACACGCTGCCACAGCTGAGGCTCGAATGAGTGACCTTCAGATCACTAGACAGACGCCCTAACCACTTGGCCACGTGCCAACAAAAAAAAAACAGGGACAAATTCTTCCTGAGCAGGACGCTGTGTGGGTAGGACACACACAATGCTGGAGGAACTCAGCAGGCCGGGCAGCATCTATGGAAAAGAGTACAGTCGACATTTCAGGCCGAGACCCTTCATCAGGACTGGCAGGTCTTTTAAGATAAATTGACAGGCTACTAAGTGCTATGTAAGAGCTATGATGTTGGGTAGATGCTTTCTTCTGTAAACAGGTTGAAGAGAGATGGGCTTATTTTGTACAGGGGGATGGTAGTTCTTTGCACAATTGAATTAAGTGACACAAATCATGATTCAACTTATTGAATCATGATTTGTATCATATCCTGTCTCATCAAATGATGGATTTGACCATGTTTAGAAAGTGTCCAAAAGATAGTTAACTGCTAGTTTACATCACTGTGCAAGCAGATAAATGGTAGCCTGGGTGTGATTAACATGAGTTTTAAGATAATAAAGCTTTTACAATGACTTTAGCACCATGGTGCTGCTTTGTGGAAACACACTGAAAATACTGTAATCTGGAGGAAAATAAAACTGCTGGAAGACCTCAGCAGATCAGATCAGATAGAGGCAGAAGGATGGTTGATGCTTCAGGCTGAGACCATGTATCAAGACTGGTATAGGCTAGTATTTCATAGATCTATATATTAAATATCTGCAAAATTATAATAATTTGCTCGCAATTTGTATGGCCATATGGTAGAGATGATGTGAATCAAATCTTCCCATAATGTGCAAAATTTAATTAAAAGTACCTTTCAATTAATATGACAACACTGTACAAAAACCTTAGGGGTGAGTGTGTGTATATTTTGCATGGTACTGTATATATGTAAAATTAATTCAAAATGCATATATAGTAATGCCTATAATATATTTCTGTAATGTCCCTTCTAGAAGTCAATTTGGAACAAATATCAATTCAAAATCAATATAATATATTTTCAGGGGATTTTTTCTTTGTTTTAACTTTGTACGCCACTGGATGTTGTTGCTAAGAATGAAACACCATTTTTCTCATCAGAGTCAATGTTGTGGTACAAGTTATATTTTGTTTAGGTGAGATGCAGAGTAAGGGCTTCCTCCACAGAATGCCTTAGTACAACCATTATCATTTCTTTTTCATAACTTGGCCTTTAGGTTAGTTAAAATGGCACTATGGGATCATCATCATTATGCGCCCTGCCATATGATATGGGCAATCGTGGTCTTTCCAGGACCATGACAGACATCCCACCCTGCAAAAACTCATTTCAGGGACGTAGCACCATCAATTTATGGGAGACTTCCAGGAGAGGTGGGATGTCTGCAATGGAGAATCTCCTTAGCAGCTAGCCAGCTAGTTTAAATAGCGTTAGCTATGCTAATGAACGAATGACACCTGTTAAACTCACCTCAACAGTCATTTAACCCACCATGGGCAATAGAAAAGTCACTGTTTCAAACAGTGCAGCGAGCAGCACTGTCATTATTTTGACCCCTATTAGGCAGGGGTGCACTTTAGTGTAGTCTGGGGTGACGTATGTTTTATATCTTTTTTTGGAACACTGCCATGGCGTGTTTTTTTTCTCTCTGTCTCTGTCTCTGTCTCTGTCTCTCTCTCTCTCTCATTTCCCAGATATGGTATATAACTTTTCAGGCATCAGGGAGCCACTATTAATACAGGGAGACTCCCGGAAGTTCCGGGAGAGGTGGGATGTCTGCCACGATCGCTCTTGGCAAATTTTTCTACAGAACTGGTTTGCTATTGCTGCCTTCTGGGCAGTGTCTTTACTAGATGGGTGACCCCAGCCATTATCAGTACTCTTCGGAGATTGTCTACCTGGTGTCAGTGGTTGCATAGCCAGAACTTGTGATATGCATCAGCTACTCATACGACCATCCATCACCTGCTCCTACGGCTTCATGTGAATTGAATTGACTTTATTTCTTACATCCTTCACGTACATGAGGAGTAAAAATCTTTACGTTACGTCTCTGTCTAAATGTGCAATGGGCAATCGTAGTAATTTATTATAAATAGAACAGTCAATGTAACGTAGAATACACTCAAATCAGCATGAGAATCAGTCTGATGGCCTGGTGGAAGTAGCTGTCCCAGAGCCTGTTGGTCCCGGCTTTTATGCTGTGGTACCATTCCAGGATCAGTGAGTTACACCTTGCCCAAGGGTGACCCATAGGCTAGCGGAGAGAAGGAGCACCTTATACCTTTGGTAGAGGTGCATCTCCACCCCACCACTATGGGGTAAGTCATAGTAAGTCATTGTTTTCCTTGAAGGCTGCACATGATGACACAGATGAAATCTGTCAATATGGAGATGCTTAGTTAATTCCCCTCTCAACCAAAGTGGTGACTGAACTGGTATAATTGAGCTATTGCACATTAGTTTTTTGGAACCATCTTTAACTAGGAATATTTAGCAGGAGGCTGTGTTCACTATGGTTCTATTGGAAGAGATCCTGTATACACCAAGACATGTCTGCAGTAGAGTGGAGCTTGATACCATGGTGTGTAATGTATTCCATCCAAACCTGCAGATACAAGGCAACACAAGGACTGTTTTGCCCATTCTTTAAATGCCAGACACAACCCACTATCGGGCACTACTGAATATACTGCATCCCCAGTGGTCTAAAATCCTCATTTACTGGGACACATCCCAAGCATATCCTTCATAACTTTGTGTAAGGGAAGCCACAAATGCTCTCAATTCCTAGATTGCTTCAGAATGCCTATAACATGGCCTGTGATTGGGTCTTGATTTGCAGTTTAGATATCTTTGTAAAATCATCGAGCATCTCTGGTCTTGTGCTATCTTAGCAGCAGGACATCCTTCTACTCCTGCCCTAGCAGCAGACCTTTGGTAACCCCTTATGTGCAGTTCCATCCTTTAGTTAATGTCCAGTGACTATCCTTCCAGTTGGCTGGCCACATTAGATTGTCTTCACCTTTGGTCTCTTCTAGCTCTTGTTTCACTGCCTGTCCAGTTTCACTAACTGAAAAGAGAAGGCTGCAAGACTGGAGTTAATGACAGTGGGAAGGAATGTAAGAATCGACTGTGCACATCTGCAGCTTGAAGGGGCAATAAGATGTCTGATGGAGGATTAGGGCTGTGAGGATATTGTTATCAGGGGTATCGGTTAATAACCAGCCGCACAGAATGGTCTGGGGAGCCTATAGTACACATGCCCAAAAAGGCATGCACAAAAATTTTGTTGGCATGCAGTGCCACTCGGTTATTTAAAACTCACTCATAATAAAAAGATGCATAATGATCATCAGTACTGCCAAATGAAGTGGTGAATGATTTTTTTTTACATCTCGAGAGCAGTAAGATATTTTTATGGGAAAAGTTTCACACCGACTTGGTGCCAGAACACATGATGTTGGATGAGACGTTTTGAAATCCTTAGTGGCCTGGTATACAGTACATATTAGTACTTAGTGGTAAGTGGTTACAATAATATTTTGTCATTATTATTGTTTAATTGTCTTACAAAAGATTAAGAATAATTTTTGAATGTTTTAAAATGCTTCATTTATTTCAGTCTCTGTAATTTATTAATAGTAAAACAATGAAAACATAAACAACAGGGTTAATCTATTCCTTAAATATGATAAATATTGTTACTAATTCATTAATCAGTGATGATCTATGCTCAAAATTTACTCTAGTATGCAAGAGAATTATTAGAAGATTTATCGCCAATCTAAGCCCATGCTCTCAAAAACATTTCGCCACCCTGGAGCGCATGACTGAATTAACACTTCCTTCCCTGTTTAGTCTAATGTACTTAGCAGCACAGTTAGTATTGGATGGCATAATCATGTCAATAAACTGGCAGCAGAAGGTTGCCCCAGGGTGAATAAGCCTGGGCTAAGTACTCATCTCGATTGCTTGCCCTTTTGCTCGTAACCTCAAAAGGTTTTGTGATATGAATTGTCATAAGTTTCAGCCTAGAAATTGAAATTCTCTTCATTTTGGTGCAGTAAATGGGTGCTGTATTAGTGTTCTTGGCCAATCTCTTGATATACAGAAAAAAACCTAAATCGGGCAATGAGCAAAAAAGCTCACTCTCCCGATTCATGTATGTACCATTTATGTACATGAGACTCTAGGGAGTATGTTCTGTAGTCTAAATGGAAAAGCTTTTAAAGACCTGAAGCACACTTCCCATAACCAGTAAAGATTTTGGAAAGATGGGAAGGGAAGACAGCGTAGGTTGGGATTCTATCAGAAAGCTTGAATGCACAAAGCTACCTCAGGAACATCAACATCAATAGGAGGAGGGTATGCTTCATTTGAACAAGTTCTTGGCAAATTCCCTCTGGAGTGTTCAGCACTGCTGTGCAGCAATATTATCGGCTTCAAAGGCGGACACCCTGTAGTTTTACAAAAACGCTGTGGATCTTGGGGGTTGTTTCTGCGGAGCAGTTGCATGAACTTGGTTTACATTCTCTTGAGATTAGAATGTTGAAAGGTAATTTTATTGAGGACTTCAAAATGATTTTGTAGTGGGATAGGATTTCTACCAGTGGAAGAAATACAAAATAAAATAACTTAAAATTAAATTTGCATAATTTGAATGTTTAACCCAAAGGGTAACAGAAATGTGGAATATGCTTACCATAAAGATGATCTTAGGAAACAGAAGGGGTTCATAAAGTTCCTTGAATCTTTGGTAGTTCTCAGCGCGATCACATCACCACCATTCCCCTATAATTTATTAACTCTCACCTGCCCGCCAACTCTCACCTAATTCGTTTACCACCCACCTGCACAAGGAAATGAATGGGGCAATTAACCTACCAACCTGCATTTCTTTTGGGATTTGGAAGGAAACGAGGACCCAGGGCAAACCCACACACAGACAGTACCTGAAGTAGGAGTGAACCCTGGCTAGTGGAGGGTTTTGGATGTTGGATTATTTGAGATATTCAAGAGCGAGGATTGAAGAGCCTTTTTGTGATGTCTATCAAGACACAAGGCACAAAATGGTAGTTGATTCAAATGCAGGTCAGTTGTAGTCTAATTAAATGGTTGCATACACTGAAGGGGTTCTATATACATGAACACCTCAGAATAGGAGCAGCAGTAGGCTTTCAGGCCCCAGGCCTACCCCAGTATTCAATATCATTGTGCCTGATATTGCTCTTCAGTCCAGTTCAACATGGCCCTCGGAGACCTGTACCTTTGCCTGGCATCCGTCTTCCCCTGTTCACATGTGAAATTATTCCAAAGGCAGAATCCATATAGAAATCTTTAACACAAAGTAACTATGAGCCATCAAAGGAGATCTCAAAAGCTGGTTGTTTAGATTGCTTCCCAGATCAATATATTGCTGGTTCTGAGAGGCTGTAGAGGAAAAAAATGCTAATGTGGAAAACAGAAATTGGGCCCAATGTAAAAATGAAGACAATGAACAGTTAAAAGGTGATGGAACTGGGCTGGTGAAAGGCAAGGTTCAATTGGCAGAGAGGTTAGCAAACAGGACAATGGTAAAATTGGAGAAGGAGCCAGAGGTTCTAACTCCTGAGAGTTACATTTCAGTCTGATATCAGTACATTCCTCTTGACTTAAGATTGTAGAGAGAGCAGACTTCTGTTTGGAGGTAAAAATTCTGGATCCAACGGCAAATATTAATGGGGACATGAGAGTCCATCTTGATGGATGAACTTGGATAGGAAAATGGTTTTCATTTCTGTAATATGACAACAGGGAGGAAAACTTGAGATTAATCAGATATTTTTGTTCATTTGCATAACTTGCCAATTCATGATGGACATAATTTACAGTTCATCCATAAATGTTGCAGAGTGACACAACAGGGAAAGAGAATTTCAGCCCTCCAGCCCTGCTGACCACTAAACTCCCAAATATATTATTTTGACACTAATCCATTTACAATTTCTACTTTTTTCATTTTTTTCCCCTCTCCACATTCTCATTAATTGTCCCCTGATTCTACCTCTCACCCATACACCAGGGACAATTTACAATATCAAATTAACCTCCCAGGCTGCACATCCTTGTGACCTGAGAGGAAGCTGGAGTACCTGGGGAAACCTGCGTGGTTACACAGACAACACACAAACTCCCACACGGTCCGCACTGGAGGTTAGGATCAAACCTGGGTTAGGCAGTACCTCAACCAGCTGTGCCACTGCAGTCTGAGAAAGAAGGAAGGACCTTTGTTTTTGAATAGCTGCTGGTCATGCTGAAATTACTTCAAAAGTATTGTTGGGAATGAAGGTCTAGATCTTGGCCAGTGACAGTGACGAATAACAACACACTTCCCAGAATAGATGGAAGGTAGCCTGTAAGAAAACTTGGGAGTTGTTCCCTTATTCCTACTATCCTTGTCCATTCAGCTGGCTTGAGAAATGCTGTAGAGTAATTTTGGGGAGTCGGAGATTGTACACGATGTGCAGGTACTGCGGAGAGTGAATGCTAATGAAGGTGAATTCAAGCAAGCAGCTTTGTGATGGGTAGTTTGATTTATATAATTTTTTTTTGCTCAAGCAGATGGGTGATATTCCATTACATTTTTGTCTTGTAAATGTTAGAAAGGCTTCAGGAAATGAAGTGGTGTCACTTGATTGCAGGAAACTCAATGTCACTCAACCAACATCACCAAAACAATTACTTAGCTCACTGATGCTTGAAGGATCTTGCTTAGGGCAAATCAAATTAATAGTTGCATTTCCAACTAAGCAACTATGTGCGCTCTTCTTTTAAAAAAAAAGCTTGGTTATAAAGTGCTTCAAGATGTTCTGAAACCATAAGGGATAATCAAATCATTTCCCTCCTTGCTTTTGAATAAACTATTCTTTTAATAAATAAAATGGAGAATAAGTATCCTAGAACAAAAGTATGATTTTGGGAGCTATTTTGTCATTAATTATTCATTATTATGTAACTGTGGAGATATTGTGCGAGTAAGAAAAATGAAGTCATTCTATTTCACTCCAGTTCTTCAAGCAGGTAATCTCACTTCCTGAAGTTTGTACTCTCATCCTCTGGCTAGGCAGCTAAAGATTCTTTTATCTCTTTACTAGTGTGGAATGCAATTAGTGATCCATTCATGTTTTGCCCAGAGCTTTCAAAATGACTGTCCTCCTCCTATCTGCATACGGGCAGAGGTTAAAGAGCAAGACTTCAGAGATTAGGACAATAGAGGTGGTCGCAGGAGGCAGAGGTTGCGGCTACGGTATTGCTTTGAGTTGGACAGGGCCGTGTTCAAGGACTCATCTGAGGGTCTGAATGAATACATCACAGTTGCCATGGACTTTATAAAAACAATTGCAGACAAGTGAGACCCCACAAAATCATTCAGGGTCTTCCTCACCCTGAAGCCCTGGATGAACCAAGAGATCTGCGGTCTGCTGAGGGTAAGATCAGTTGTATTTTACTGGCTGACAGACCGAAATGCCAGAGGTGCAGATACAACCTCTGGAATGCCAAGTCACATGTGAAGTGGCAATTCTGGACCAAGCTTGAATCACTGAGGAATGCTTAACAGCTGTGGTAGGGCTTGAATGCTATCACTTCCTACAAAGTGAAACCAAAGTGAAAAGTGACGACAGGGTTTTGCTCTCGGATGAGCTCTGTCTGTCTTTTATACTAGCTCTGACCATCAAAGCATGAAGGCACCTTCACGAATGTTCACATGCCCCAATAACCTTGTGGTTTCAGTCTCTTTCGTGACATGAGAGCATCCTTCAGTACAGTAAACCCATGGAAAGCATTCAGCCCAGATGGGGTATCTGGCCAAGTACTGAAGCCCTGTACTGATCAACTGGCTGGAGTGTTCACTGAGATCTTTAACCTCTTGCTTCGGGAGTCTGAGGTACCCAACTATTTCAAGCAGGCTTCAATTATATGGGACACAAAATACTCTGCAGATGCTGGGGTCAAAGCAACACTCACAACATGCTGGAGGAACTCAGCGGGTCGGGCAGCATCCGTGGAAATGATCAGTCAATGTTTCGGGCCGGAACCCTTCGCCAGGACTGTAGAGGGAAGGGGCAGAGGCCCAATAAAGAAGGTGGGGGGAGGGTGGGAAGGAGAAGGCTGGTAGGTTCCAGGTGAAAAACCAGTAAGGGGAAAGATAAAAGGGTGGGGGAGGGGACAGAGTGAAATAGGGATGGGGGAAGGGAGGGAGAGGGAATTACCGGAAGTTGAAGAATTCTATGTTCATACCAAGAGGCTGGAAGACGGTATATGAGGTGTTGCTCCTCCAACCTGAGTTTAGCCTCATCATGACAGTAGAGGAGGCCATGTATGGACATATCCGAAAGGGAATGGGAAGCAGAGTTGAAGTGGGTAGCTATCGGGAGATCCTGTCTGTTATGGCGGCTGGAGCGGAAGTGCTCGACGAAGCGGTCCCCCAATCTGCATCGGGTCTCACCGATGTACAGGAGGCCGCACCGGGAGCACGGGATGCAATAGATGACCCCAACAGACTCACAAGTGAAGTGTTGCCTCACCTGGAAGGACTGTTTGGGGCCCTGAATGGTGGCAAGAGAGGAGGTGTAGGGACAGGTGTAGCACTTACGCTTTCAGGGATAAGTGCTGGGTGGGAGATCCGTGGGGAGGGACGTGTGGATCAGAGAGTTGCGGAGGGACCGATCCCTGCGGAAAGCGGAGAGGGAAAGTTGTGCTTAGTGGTGGGGTCCTGGTGAAAGTGGTGGAAGTTGTGGAGGATAATGTGCTGGATCCGGAGGCTGGTGGGGTGGTAGGTGAGGACAAAGGGAACTCTGTCCCTGTTGTGGTTGTGGGAGGATGGGGTGAGGGCCGAAGTGTGGGAAATGGAGGAGTTGCGGGTGAGGGCATCATTGATAACGGCAGAAGGGAAACCACGATCCTTAAAGAAAGAGGACATTTGAGATGTCCTGGAATGGAAAGCCTCATCCTGGGAGCAGTTGCCACGGAGACAGAGGAACTGGGTATAGGGAATGGCATTTTTGCATGTGGTGGGGTGGGGAGGGGTATAGTCGAGGTAGTTATGAGAGTCAGTGGGCTTGTAGAAGATGTCAGTGGACAGTCTGTCTCCAGAGATGGAGACCGAGAGATCGAGAAGGGGGAGAGAAGTGTCCGAGATAGACCAAGTGAATTTGAGGGCTGGGTGGAAGTTTGAAGTAAAGTCGATGAAATTGACGAGCTCAGCATGGGTGCAGGAAGCAGCACCAATGTAGTCGTCAACGTAGCGAAGGAAAAATTGGGGAGTAGTACCAGAATAGGTTTGGAGCATAGACTGTTCCACATAACCAATGAAGAGGCAGGCATAGCTGGGGCCCATGCGAGTGCCCATAGCTACACCCTTGGTCTGAAGAAAGTGGGAAGAGCCAAGAGACAAGTTATTAAGTGTGAGTACCAGTTCTGCCAACTGGAGGAGGGTAGTGGTGGTGGGGAACTGGTGAGGTCTATTATCCAGAAAGTAGCGGAGGGCTTTGAGGCCTTCTTGATGGGGAATAGAGGTGTATAAGGATTGGACATCCATAGTGAAAATGAAGCAGTCGGGACCGGGGAACTGGAAGTTATTGAAGAGGTGGAGGGCATGGTATGTATCCTGGATGTAGGTGGGGAGGGACTGAACTATGGGTGACAGGTAGGCAGAAGCAAAAGAAAGCATGGCAGTATCTCTACTCTCTTAGGCATTTGTGAAGAATCAACATGTCATCTAAAATTTTTGACAAAATTCTATGGATGTGTGGTGGAGTGTATATGGACTGTCTGTATCATGGCCTGGTATGGAAATATCATTGCCTCTAACAGAAGCACCTACAAAATATAGTGGATGTAGTCTAGTCCATCACTGGTTAATCCCTCCCCACCACTGAGCACATCTACATGGAGTGCTGTCACAGAAAAGCAACATCCATCATCAAGGACCCCCACCATCTAGGCCATGTTATCTTTATGCTGCTGTCTTCAGGAAGGAGGTACAGAAAACGCAGGACCTACACCAGTAGGTTCAGGAACAGTTACTACATGTCAACTATCAGGCTCCTGAACTGGGGGGATAACTTCACTCACCCCAACACTGAATTGTTCCCACAACCTATGGACCGGTTTTCAAGGACTCTTCATCTCACGCTCTTGACAGTTATTGCTTATTTATTTATGATTATCATTTCTAAAAAAATCTTTTTTTGTATTTGCAGTTTGTTGTCGTTCGCATATTGGTTTTTCGTCTCTTTTTTGTGTACTCTTTCATTGATTCTATTGCATTTCTTTGTATTTACTGTGAATGCCTGCAAGAAAATGAATCTCAGGGTTGTATATGCTTTCATATGTACTTTGAGAATAAAATTACTTTGAACTTTTGACTAAATGTTAACAGTTGTGGGTTGGAGGGATAGAAACCATGTGCAGACCCATCATTGTTATCAACACCATCATTAGTGCAGTGTTGTATGACGAGGGCAATCATGATCTTGAGCATGATTGTTCTTGGCTAATTATGGCCTTGGAATATAAAATAGCTCTGAACTTGGCATCTATCTATCCCAGTAACCCACCTATGTAATAGTAGCCCAATCACTGGACAGCTTCCAGTGAACAATGACCCTACTAACTGGTGGTACTTTGGACTGTGGGTGGAAACTGAAGCACCTACAGGAAATCCAGGCTGTTACGGGGAGAACGTACAAACTCCTTACAGGCGGCGCTGGATTTGAACTCTGAACTCCAATGCCCCGAGCTGCCATAGTGTCGTGCTGGCTGCGATGTTACCGTTGCACCCCAAAGCTGATCAAAACTGGAAAATGATTTGGTAGTTATGAATAACAATGCAGTAGCTGGAGTTGTGTATTGTGCTGAAGGGATAGTGTGCAGTGCTGTGGTTATGTCTTGTACTACCCAAACACATTGTGCTATTGCTGTGGGAAGGTGTTGTATTGCCTGAACACAGGGTGTTGTTGCTATGGTAACATGCCTATGGTGTTTTCCAGCACTTGATTTTTTTTGCCTTAATACTGTATTTTTTTTTATTGCATTATTCAGGAACTTTGTGGAGTTTTTGTTTTTTTTTAAAAAATACTTGGATTGTTGTTTCTTTCTGAGCCTTGTGGCGCATCAGGCGGTAGCCTTGCTGTTTCTTTAGCATTTTTGTCTGTGTTTTTTTTTACAAGTTGCTAACTCGACACTCAACCCAGCAAAGATGGAAAGCATGCAAGGAGCTGGCCGGATTCGAACCCGGGACCACTCTCCTCAAAGTCCAGTGCGCCAGCTGGCTTTATAACTTGGATGGCCAGGCCATAGTGTCCACCTGCTGTGATTGGATATTGAATTGCCCAGTTAAATGTGTGGTTGATAAGGGGGTGTGCACTGCCTGGGCATTGTCTGCACTGCAGTTGCTATGGATATTAGGTTGGATTACCCAGGCACTGTAGTCTGATGACGAGGTTACATTGTGGTCGCAGTGATCACTCTCTGTGGTTGAAATTGGATCGCCCACACTCAATGGTCAATTGTGAATAAATTGGTTCAATGTTGTGGACTCATGGCATGTACCTGTTGTGATTAAATGAAGGGTTGTCTGCGGCTTCAGTGGGAACTTGCTGGACTGCATGAGACTGTGTGCAGTTTCTGCGGTGCTGTGCCAGATTGTTGAGGCAGAGTACAAGTGTTGGAGTGGAGTACAGCTACTGATTATGCACTGCATCGCCCAGACACTTTGTGCCATTGCTCTTGCTAAACTTGGGGTTGCTATGGTTATTAGCTGGACTCCCTAGACAAGAGTCTTTAGTGACTGTTTGATTGCTCCAGAAAGTGTGCAACTGTTTTGGTTGAATGTTAGATTGCTGACACAGAAATTAGTTACATTTTGGAGTAATTGGGATGAGTGCGCATGGTGTGATTATGTGCAAGATTCTCGGGGCCCAGTCTGCACTTTTTCCATTTGTATATTTCATTCCCTGGGCACCATGTTGTTTCTGTGGTTTGGATTGGCTTGTCATTGTGCTGCTGCTTCTGCTGTAGTTAAATGTATGTCAAACAGTCATCACACATCAAAGTTGCTGGTGAACGCAGCAGGCCAGGCAGCATCTCTAGGAAGAGGTACAGTCGACGTTTCAGGCCGAGACCCTTCGTCTGGACTAACCTGGTTAACCTGGTTAGTCTTGACGAAAGGTCTCAGCCCGAAACGTTGATTGTACCTCTTCCTGGAGATGCTGCCTAGCCTGCTGCGTTCACCACCAATTTTGATGTATGTTGCTTGTATTTCCAGCATCAGCAGAATTCCTCATGTCTGCTTTGAAAATGCTCAAGTTTTCACACTGCACCAGTCACAAATATTCCAGCTGATATGATACTCACTGTCTCTGATTCAACTAAGTAAATGTTCTCTTTTTGTTTTCCAGCCAGAAGCTCAGTGTGCGTATGTCCTTATAGTCACCGCTGTGTATTGGGTGTCTGAGGTGGTCCCGCTTGGAGCAGCAGCAATGGTTCCTGCTTTCCTCTTTCCATTGTTTGGGGTATTAAAGGCCAGTGAAGTAAGAAAATATTCATACCATGTTTTATGCATTAATGTGTGTGCCTGTTTATGCTGTTGTAGAAAGAATTACTCATGGAAGGGGAAAAAAAGTGTCTTGCGGAACGATTTTTCTAACAATCATCCCAGAATAGCATCTGAGTTCTGTATTGTGCTTCCGACAATTACCATAAATAATGAGTTGCCCAACTTCAAAAAAAAACTATGCAGGACTATTTAAAGTCCTAAACTGTGGTAATGGATGGAACAAAAGAGACAACTATATGTGATAAGAGAAGTGATCACTTTACATTTGTTGTGGAATCAGAAACGTCATTGACTGAGAACCCAATGAACAAGATGCATGCAAAATTTTATGTGGTAGATTATACTTTCTAACAATGAAAACAAGGCCAGTCAGGGAATAATGCAGCATCGTGATGTGCACCAGACAGAATTATGTTGTTATTCTGTGAACTTTGACAGAGCAACATTTTCATTTGTATAACAAGGGGTGAAACGTGTCAAAGGACATTATGGCAGGATATAACAAAGTTTTTCAGCTAGAACATTTCAAAAATTGTTAAAATCAACAATGATGCTGCATTAGAAATGGCCACAGTGAATGGAATGAGATACAGTTATTATCTAATTATGTTAATAGAAGTGTATTTTTTGGGGATGCAGTTGAGGTTAACTAACAAATGGTGTCTCTGCTATAAGCTTATATAAATTGTATGTTGCAATGATAAGCACAAAGTATTTAAGAAAATATTACTCTAGGAGACTTAGAATACTTTCATAGTGGGTACTGGTACAAACCTACAGTAAGGCATAAGAAATGGGCAAGAAATGTAAAGGTTGCTGAGAGTTGTCCAGTAACAATGGTGCAAAAGTGATCGATCATTCCCTAAAATTCTCCCTTCTTGTTGAAGGTAAGGCACAGTTACTGTATATTATTGTTCAGCTTACATTTTGCATGTTACAGAACATATTTTTGAATAGACATTGTATTAGTGATCTTGAAGAAGAATGATCATAGGTGATTATGACTCAGTGCACCCTGAATAACAAAGTTAATAACTCCTTTCCAAGCAGTCAGCAGTTAAAATCATTACTTTCAGAAGGGAAATGACACATGATCTTTTAAATGCTGATTTTTATGAATGGCGATGCTGGTAGGAATGGATATTTCCACAAAGGTAAGATTTCAGCAAGTGGCAACGGTGGATGGAATTAATAATATTCTAGAGCGATGAGACCCCCAGAAGAAACTGATGTGGGCTCAGCTGAAGTTCAGGTTAGGGATTGGGTACAGGTTTATAGAGTTACAGACTGATCAAATTATTATTCCTGATACTGGAAGGTGCAGGACAAAAGCCCAAGCTATATAGTGGATTCTGGTTAATTAGGCTATCGGTTAATCGGGGGCAGCCATTTATTTGGGATACTACACCACTTAACTGGGGCAGGAGCATGTTGCTGAACAGTTTCTAACTATCACCAGTCACGTGTACTTGTGTGGCTGTTAGGCGATACACCATGCTTAGAGTGAATAGTTATTAAATGATCAGTTGCATTTGTCTGTGTTCAAAAAGCAGTGATTTTTGTCACTGATGCTTGGCGACAAATAAGCAGTAAAACAATTCTGAATTGTTTTGCTTGCTGTGGTTCTACGCATTCAGGCTTGGAGATGCCAGAAACAGCCAGGCATGAAAATGCAACAATTTCACTACGACAAGTTACAAATTACGAAGAATTTGAAGGTATTGACAATGTTACAATGAAATTGAAGATCTGGAGAACACAATCATTTAAAGCATTGTATGAAGGTAGTCCCTTATCTGCACTAGGTGCCTATGCTGATTTTGTTTATTTACAGTCAATCAAAAGAACATGACGCAGATGAATTCCTCCATCGATAAGTACTAGGAACTAATATCCAGTCTCATAGTACTGTAGTAGTGTTCTAATTTGCTCTGTGTTTCACTTAAGTACATAATTTATTACTCAGTTAAATGCTAGTTTGTTATTTTTGTACCTTTTAAACATTTTGCATGAAACTTTGGCTAATTGAGGCAGCTGCTTATTACTTACCTAAATGTACTGGTCCTGACGTGCCCTCATTAATAAGAATTCACTGTACTTGTTGTTGGGGAGCATTAAAAATTTAGTAGACTCTCTTTTGGAGATGGAATGTATTATGAGGGGAAGCAGAAGACTGAACTAACCAAAATCTCTCCCACTGCAAAAACAAATAACTTCACATTTTGAAGACAGCATCAAATAGGTTGTGTTCCCTATCGTGCATTCACCTCATATTGAACACCAAAGATAATATTTTGTTCACTTAGAGCTTCCAATTCCACAACAAGAGTGCTTTCTGGGAAGTATAGCTTTGCACAATACAGTCTTACATCTTCCTTACTCAGAAATTCTAGTGCACCCTAATGCACAAGAGTAAATCATGGGAAGACAACGGACAAATGCCTAGAGGATTGCAAAATAACCTGGAAATGGTCATTATCAAGTTGCAGTCCAGACAAAATTATTTTTTTAAATGAACATTGAAAACTTTTTATTGTGCAATTACATTCTGAAGCCACAATTGTCTACTCCCTGCACTGCCATGATAGTGTGCGACTGATGGGATGTAGAATCTGATCTCTTTTTTTGTTTCTTTGTATTCATTTATAGAAATGTGTGAGGTGACTTGGGTCTCCGTAAGTTGGGACCTCAAGTGTCTCAGCTTCCAACTTAACCAGTTTCAGAACACTAGGTCTGTCAACAGTTTGCTCAGTAGCTTCTGCTTTGTCACCTGAAAGCAGCTTTGTCATCCCGAAAGCTGCATCACTCATGCCTACATCAGTTATGCTTTTGACACTGACCACAATTTCAACATTACCCTGGATTTGTGTGACAGAGTAACCAACACCAAAAGAGGGCTGATTTAACTCCCAGCCAACTGCAGTCCATTTGTCGTTGGTAAATCTGAGCTGGGAGAATGTGAATCTCTTGAACAAAAGAAGTAGTCAAAGTAAATTTATTATCAAACTTGTGTCATCACATACAACCCTGAGATTCATTTCTTGTGGGCATACTAAATAAATTTATAGAATAATAGCCATAACAGAATTAATGAAAGACCACCTAACTTGGGTGTTCAGATAGAGTGCAGAAACAAAAATAGATCATAATAATAAATAAACAATACACATTTTATTCTTTTCAAAGCTTGTGCCCCATCTGATGCTTGTTCGACAAGGTTTGCATCCCCTTCAGATAAAGGGGTCTATTTTTACCTGCACCTGCCATCGACTGTAACTGTATCAGCTTTTACACTTTCTTCAAGCCCACCGACCAAGTCTCCTGGGATTAATGTGCCATTTAGATTTGTGTCTCTGGACTTTTGTTTCCTGACTGTTCCTATGGTCACTCTTGAGCAAGTGAAGAGGAACATTTGAATTCATGACATGGAATTCTACTTCTGTCTATGGCACAATGCCTAGTCTGGACTAATCTTATTTATATCCTTTTTTTTTACCTTCTTTGCTTTACAAAATTTTCATACTTCATGCATATCATTCTGACGATGTCTCCTGCCTTGGTGTTTTCTACCCTGGTATCAACTACAATAGTGAACCTGTAAAGTGTTTTTTTGATATCTTGTGGAACTATAAGCATTTCTGTCAGCTGGGTTACTTGCAATAACACTGTAGGATACCTCCAGGCAACATCCAAGATAGTCCAACATCTATGAGGGTGGAAGGAACAGTATGATTGAAGTGTGGCAGATAATGCTCAGAATATCTGGATCTCAATCTACTACAACAGTCCAGATGTTGAAAACTCCTGCTCTTTTCGCAAGTAGCATTACATGTGGATGATCACTGTCACTTTTCTTATAATAAGAAATACTCATTTATAGAGCATTTTTCATACAAATGATTTAGTTCAAAGTGCTCTGCAAAGGGATAAACAGCTGACCTGAAAAAAAAGGACAAAAATATGTGAGTTAAAGGCAAGGTTAAATAGGTTTTGAGCTGGTGTTAAAAGGCGTCAGCTGAGTTTGCACCCCTTGTACTTTTGGGTATTGAGTTCCTCAGTTTAGGAGCTGAGTTTAAAAAAAATGCTGATATCTTTTGAGGGAGCTTGTAAACAATTTAAGGGACCAGCAGAAGAAACCCTGAGGTTCAAGCAGGATTTTAAAAAAGAGAACAATTCTGTTATGTACTCCCATCCCACCATTTGGTACTTTTAAAAACAGGTATGAAAACTTTTAAAATCAATTCAAAAAGATAAAGGAAGCCAATTCTGAGTAGCTGGGACAGGAGTGATATGCTCCTTTATCCTGGATTTGGTTAGAAGTCTAGCACCTGTGTTCTGAATAGGTTAAAGCTTAAACACAATAATCTGCAGATGCTGGGATCAAAGCAACACTCACAATACACTGGAGGAACTCAGCAGGTCGGGCAGCATCAGTGGAAACGATGAGTCGATGCTTCGGGCCGGAACCCTTTGTCAGGACTGAAGAAAGGTGGGGGAGTGTTGGAAGAAGGCTCGTAGTTTCAGTTGAAAAACCAGTAATTTGAAAGACAAAGGGGTGGGGGAGGGGGCAGAGTGAAATAGAGATTGAGGAAGGGAGGGGGAGGAAATTACCGGAAATTGGAGAATTCAATGTTCATACCAAGGGGCTGGAGACTACCAAGACGGTATATGAGGTGTTGCTCCTCCAAGCTGAGTTTAGCCTCATCGTGGCAGTAGAGGAGGCCATGTATGGACATATCTGAATGGGAATGGGAAGCAGAGTTGAAGTGGGTGGCTACCGGGAGATCCTGTCTGTTGTGGCGGACGGAGTGGAGGTGCTCGATGAAGCGGTCCCCCAATAGGTTGAAACTTGTCAATAGATTGCTTTGGAAGGCTAGTAAAAGTACATTGCAGTAAGCAAGTATATTCAATATAATAGTGATACAATACTCAACAGTCTTTCCAATTTTAGTGATTCTGTTAAATTAAACAAAAATCAGCACCATGCAGTATTGCACCCAGTAGCTGCTAGACCTGTACACTATGCAAATGTTGCTGACTCCAGAAACAGACAGTGTTATGCAATGGTACTCAGCTGTGTGGGTGGGCATACTATTTTAGTTTTACTTCAACATTCATTCCTCATCATAATCGGGACTAATCTGAATCCGTTAGTTACTACTTCCAAAGAACCCTGTTGTTCTATAATGAATTAAATACTCACTTCTCGCTCCAACCAATTTAAATTGGTTCATTCATTTCTGATATTTATGTTGCAACTTGCAAGGACAAAGAAATAATTAGTTTTTTTTGTACAATAAGCAGCTTGTGGATTTAGAGTGGTAGGAGCATGCGTCGAAATTGTTGTGAATTTTGTCTGAGCAGGAGTGAGATACAGATTGTGACATATGGAAAATCCATTTCACTGAGAACAACATTAAATTAGCTGCTTTTTAGAGTCCGCCACATTCAGTAGTCTTCTGCAACCTGTACCACCTTTCTCTTGCAAAAATTATTATTGTAAAGAAAATAATTTCCTTTTTTGTTTAAATCAAGGTACGATGATCCCAGAGATGAGGCTGAGTTACCATAAGACATAGAAGCAGAATTGGGCCATTTGGCCCATCAAGTCTGCTCTGGTATCTCATCATGGCTGATCCATTCCTCTTCTCGGCCTCAATCTCTTGCCTTCTCCCCATATCCTTTTATGCCCTGCCCAATCGAGAATATATCAACATTAAATCTGCTCTGCTATTTCATCATGGCTGATCCAATTTTCCTCTCAGCCCCAGTCTCCTGCCTTCACCCTATATTCCTTCATGCTCTGACAAATCAAGAATCTATTAACCTCTGCCTTAAATGTACATAAAGACTTGGCTTCCTCAGTTGCCTGTGGTGAAGAATTCCACAGATTCACCACACTCTGGCTAAGGAAATTCCTCCTCATCTCCATCCTAAAAGGACACCCCTCTATTCTGAGGCTGTGTTCTCTGGTCTTAGACTCTCCCACTATATGGAACATTCTCTCCACAATCACTCTATCCAGGTCTTTCACCATTCAATTGGTTTCAATGCGGTCACCCTTCATTTTTCTGAATTCCAGTGAATACAGGCCTAGAACCATGAAACACTCTTCATATGACAAGCTGTTCAAACCTGGAATCATTTTTGGGAACCTCTTTTGAACCCTCTCCAGTTTCAGCACATCCTTTCTAAGATGAGGGGCCCAAGACTGCTCACAATACTCCAAGTGAGGCCTGACCAGTGCTTTATAAAGTCTCAACATTGCATCCTTGCTTTTATATTTTAGTCCTCCTGAAATGAATGCTAACATCACATTCGTCTTCCTTACCACAGACTCTACCTGCAAACTAAACTTTAAGAAATCCTGCACAAGGTCTCCTAAGTCCCTCTGCATTTTAGATTTTTGTATTTTTCACTGAATTTAGAGAATACTCAGCTCTTTCATTTCGTCTACCAAAGTGCATGACCATACACTTCCTGACACTGTATTTCATCTACAACATTTTTGCCCATTCTCATCTGTCCAAGTCCTTCTGTATCATCTTCACTTCCTCAACTACCTGCCCCTGTACCTATCTTCGTATCCTCTCCAAACTTTGTAACCAAGCCATCAGTTCCATCATCCAAATCATTGACAATAATGTAAAAAGAATCGGTCCCAACACAGACCCATGTGGAACCCTACTAGGCACTGGCAGCCAGACAGAATAGGCTCCCCTTATTCCCACTCTTTGCCTCCTGCCAGAATCTTGATCCATGCTAGAATCTTTCCTGTAATACCACGGGCTTGTAGCTTATTAAGCAGCCTCATGTGTGGCTCCTTATCAAAGACCTTCTGAAAATCCAAGTACACAACATCAACAGATTCTCTTTTGTCTTTCCTGCTTGTTATTTCTTCAAAGGATTCCAACAGATTTGTCAGGCAAGATTTTCCCTTGAGGAAACTATGATGACTATGGCCAACAGTATTTTATTATGTGCTTCCAAGTACCCCAGAACCACATCCTTAAAAATAGACTCCACCATCTTCCCAACTACTGAGGTCAAACTAACCAGCCTATAAAATTTCTTTTCTTCTGCCTTCTCCCTACTTGAGGAGTGGAGCGCCATTTGCAATCTTCCAGTCTTCTAGAACCATTGCAGAATCTAGTGATTCTTGAAAGGTTATTACTAATGCCTCCACACTTGCCCCCACATTCTCTTCAGCTACCTCTTTAAGAACACTGGGGTGAAAGGTCCAGGCCTTTCAGTTTTCCAAGAACCTTCTCCACAGTAATGGTAACCTCACACACATCATGATCCCTGACACATGGGCTTTCACCATACTGCTGGTGTCTTCCAGAAGGAAGACTGATGCAAAATACTTATTCAGTCCTTCTGCCATTTCCTTGCCTCTAATTACTACCTCTGCAGCATAGTTTTCCAGCGGTCTGATATCCTGTCTTGTATCTCTTTTACACTTTATGTATCTGAAGAAACTTTCAGTATCCTCTTTAATATTATTGGCTAGCTTACTTTTGTTTTCCCTCTTTACCTTCTTAAAGACTTTTTCAATTGCCTTCTGTTGGTATTTGAAAGTTTCCCAATCCTCCAACTTCCCACTAATTTTTGCTCTATTATATGCCCTTGCTTTGACTTCTCTTGTTGGCCACAGTTGTGTTATCTTGCCTTTTTAAAATACTACTTCCACTTTGGGATGTATATATCCTGTGCCTTCCAAATTGCTTCCAGAACTAGGCACTACTGCTTTGCCTGTGTTATTTTTCCAATTTCGGCTAACTTCTCTCTCATGCCCTTGCAATTTCACTGTAATACTGGTGTATCTGACTTTAGCTTCTCCTTCTCAAATTTCGGTGTGAATTCAATCATATTATGATCACTTTCCCCAAAGGGCTCTTTAACCTTAAGCTCTCTAATCAATTCTGGTTCATTGTACATCACCCAGTCGAGAATAGCTGATCCCCTCATGGGCTCAATCATGAGCTGCTCTTAAATGCTATCTCATGGACATTCTAGAAATTTCCCCTCTTGGGATCCAGCACCAATTTAGATATTCCCAATCTACCTGCATATTGAAATCTCCCATGGCTATTGAAACATTGCCCTTTTGGCATTTATTTTATATCTATATGTAATTTGTAGACCACATCCTTACTGCTATCTGTGGGTCTGTATCTAATACCCATCAGGGTCTTTTTACCCTTGCAATTCCTTAGCTGTATCTTAGCTGTAATTCAACATCTTCCGACCCTATGTCACCTCTTTCTCATGATTTGATTTCATTTTTTACCATCCGAACAACGTCACCTCTGCTTTCCTGCCTGTTCTTACAATACAATGTGTATCCTTGGACATTAAGCTCCCAGCTACAATCTTTCAGCCATGATTCATTGATGCCTACAATATCATACATGCCAATCTGTAACTGTGCTACAAGTTCATTTGCCTTATTTTGTATGCTGTGCACATTCAAACATAACACCTTCAATCCTGTATTCACCATTTCTGATTTTTGTCCTGCTTTTACATGGCAACTCATCCTGTTGACGGCAATTTTGCCCTATCATTGGCCTCTCCTTACTAGGAGTCTCACTACACGTGGCCTCGGTTTATAAACTAACTACCTCAGTACTATCACTCCTGTTCCCATCCCCATGCCAAATTAGTTTAAACCCACCCGAACAACTCTAGCCAACTTGCCCACAAGGATAGTGAACCCCCTCGGGTTCAGGTATAGCCCATACGTTTTGTACAGGTCATACCTTCCCCAGAAGAGATGCCAATGATCCATAAATCTGAACCCCTGCCCCCTGCACCGGTACCTCAGCCACACATTCACCTGCCAAATCATCTTATTCTTGCCCTCACTGGTCCGTGGCACAGGCAGCAATCCAGAGATTACTACCCTGAAGGTCCTGTTTCTCAGCTTTCTACCTAGCTCCCCAAAGTCTCTCTTCAGAACCTCCTTACCTTGTCTGCCCATGTCATTGGTGCCAGTATGGACCAAGACTTCCGGCTGCTGTTTTGTAAGGAGTGCCTGTTTTCATTGTGTAATGCTCTGAGTATTTTGAAGAGCTAACTTAAAATGTTTCGAATTCATTGTCTCTGTTCAGATAACTTGTGTAATGGCAATAACGATCCACTGTATTTTGCACAATATGTAGGGTCCCCATTGGGTTGCATGGCTCTGCAGAGACTCATTTTAGTCTAGTGTACAGTGTAGTTGTTATGGCTGGTGGACTTTGAGTGAGGACAATGATGTAAGATTATATTTAAACAATTAAATCAAGGACTTGACTTCTGAAGACAGGTGATGTGTTGCAGCTGATTAATGTGGAAGCTGATGCTAAGTTTTGTGATTCAGAGCAACTGTAACTGCTCTGGTGTATATGTAACTACTGATATGTATATGATGAACTCAGACATCCCACCTCTCCCAGAAGGTCCGGGAGTCTCCCGCATATTAATAGTGGCTCCCTGATGCCCGCAAATTATATACAATATCACGGGAATCAATTTTTTTGAGGGCGAGAGAGAGAAAGCAAGAGAAAACACGAGAGTGACCACGAGAGAGAGCAAGAGCAAGCGAGAGCGAGAGAGAAAACAAGTGAGAGTGCGTGAGCGAGAGCAAGCGAGAGCGACCACGAGACAGAGAGAGAGCGCGAGCACGTGCACGCCATGGCAGAGTGTTCCAAAAGAAGAAAATATAAAACGTACGTCACTCCAGACTACACTAAAGTGTACCCCTGCCTAATAGGGGTCAAAAGTAATGACAGTGTTGCTCGCTGCACTGTTTGCAACAGTGACTTTTCTATTGCCCATGGTGGGTTAAGACTGTAAAAGACATGTTGAGGTGAGTTTAACAGATGTCATTCATTCATTAGCATAGCTAACATTATTTAAACTAGCTGGCTAGCTGCTAAGGAGCTACTCTATTGCAAACATCCCACCTCTCCCGGAAGTTCCGGGAGTCTCTCGCAAATTGACGGTGCTACCTCCCTGAAATGAGTCTTTGCAGGGTGGGATGTCTGTGAACTGTCTTCTGATGTTCAGATTCTGCAGTCGAGAATATTGCTAATACTTAAGTTTGTGAAAACTATGAACCAATTATTTGTTTTACTTTAAGGCACATAACCAAATAGCATGATTAACTAACTAGGTTGAATATAGTATTAGATCAAGGGTAAAGACTCCTGCCAAAATGATCAGCTCTCTTGTGGTTTGGAAACATTTCAAAATTCATCAGAGGAGGAACTGATAAAAGATAGTCAAGTAGAATATGAGTAATTCTGAAAGAAACACAAAACATGTACTGTAAAGGGCTGTGGCTGTGCCTATAAAAACATAAAAAGAAAATGATTAGCATATGTTGCTAAGGGCTCTTACAGACCAAGAGGAGAAATTGCAATTTGGAATGGGAAATTAGCAAAGAAATTCCAGTATTTTGTGTCTGTTTTTGCAGACCAGTCACAGAAAATCTCTTGGAGTATTAGAGATTAATAGGTCTGGAGCTGAGAAAGATTGGCATTAGAATAGACAAAGGAGACACTTAAGGACTGGAAGGTGGTAAATCCCCAGGACCAGAAGAACTATGTTGTAAGGTTTTGAAGAGGTGAAATTGGAGGAGCCAATTCGGGGCAAATAGAATGAGGAGATCACTCGCCTTGTTAGAAAAATCAAAATGTTGAGAGACCGAGAAACATTAATGTTCAGAGGGACCTTGTACATAAATCAGAAATAGCTGATGTTCAGGCACAGTAAGGAGTTCAAATGGCAAATTGTAGTGTATTTAGTATTTCAGTAATATATTTGATTAAGCATTTGTTTGCGTAATCCATTGTGTTCTGTGTAAGAGGCACTGTAGGTGAATGATATACCTCATTATACACTACAATATATGTGAGCGCATCACTGAAGGAAAAACTAATCAGTTGAGTATTCCAGGCTCCTGTGTTTGTTTTTCAATTAATTTTTCAGTTGCGAAACATAACAATGATGACGAGGAAGTTTTAAAATGAACCTGAGCCAAACATCAGCAGTGTTACTGCTATTGCAGACGAAACTTACAGAAAATGTAACATGGTAGGACACATAGCAAGAGCATCTTGGGCAGACAAAAATATAAGGTCTGCACAGGGGAGAGAAAAAGATGAAAAAACAAAATTCAGGTTGTAGTCTCAAAACAGAATTAATCTGCATGCTCTTGATAAATTTGATAATGATGCGTATGACAGAACTTCAGATTTATAATGTGAAAACTAACAATACGCAAGCAATATGACGTACACCAGAAGTGAACAGCAAGTTAATTAAAATGGAACTGGACACCAGTTCGGCTGTTTCAGTCATTCCACAAAATGAGCTTGAATGACATTTCAAAGATACTGAACTAAAGCCTGCAGATATCCAACTAAGAGCTTATACTGGAGAAAAGATAACTCCTGTGGGAATGACATTCATAACAGTGAACTCCAACAAGCCACATTGATCTTCTATGTGGTAAAAACAGGAGTGTTAACATTGTGGGGTTGTAATTTGCTGGGACAATTGAAGATCCATCCACTATTTGCAGGCCACATCCCTTGCAACAGAGTCAACTAAAAGTGAATTAAGAAAGGTATTGGATGATGCTACAGATGCGTTCAAGGATTACACTGGAAAACTCAAGCATATCAAGGGTAAAATAATGTTAAATGAAAATACCGCTCCCAAATTTTATAACACCCATTTGGTTCCTTATACCAACCATGATGAAGTAGCCAGTGAGCCAGATTGGATGGAGGCTGAAGGAATTCTTTCCAAGGTTGAGTGGAGCCCCTAGCAATGCCAGTAGTCCTAGTAGCCAAGAAGAATGGGTCTGTCAGGATATGTGGTGATTTTAAGGTCACCATCAACCCAGAACTGAAATTAGATCAATACCCTCTGCCCAGGATAGAGGATATCTTGCAAACCCTTCTGGAAGTAAACATTTCAGCAAAGTAGATTAGCTCAGGCCTACACATAGAGGTGGAAGAAGAGTCCAAAGTGTTTCTCACCCTAAGCATGCACAAAGGGTTTTATTATGATAATAGGTTTATTTTTGGAGTAGCACCTACACTGGCACTCTGCTTGAAAGCTCTGGACTAGGGGCTGCAAGACTTCCCAGGCACTCAGTGTTACCTGGATGACAAGATTGTTACTGGTAAGAATGACAAGGACCATCTCCAAAGTCTCAAGACATTACTAAAAAGATTAGAAGATTATGGGCTCTGAGCACAAAACAACGTTGTGAATTCCTTAAACCAAGCATCAATTACAAGTATCAATTGGTGTACAAGGATTACACAAGCGTGCAGAGAAAATTCAAGTGGCGGTGGATGTCCCAAGGCCAAAGGACTTGTCGCAGCTGTTCCTTTTTGGAATTTGTCAATTACTATAACAGTTGCCAAATGTTGCTTATGTGCGCCACCCTTTGAACTCATTACTACAGATCAAGAAGAAATGGCAATGGACAAAGCAGTGTGAGGTGGCTTTCCAAAAGATGGGAAATGGTGACATCAGACCCTGTACTCAGACATTATAATCCACTATGTCCAGTGAAGCTTGCCTGTAATGCAGTCATGGGTCTAGGTCTAGGTACAGTCATGCTACATGTTATGAGTGATGGATGTGAATGCCCCATAGCTTTTTGCATCACATTCCTTTCCTGCTGCAGAGTGAAAATATGCACAGATTGACAGGGAAGCCTTGAGTCTGGTTTGGGGTGTGGCACTTATTAACCATGCATGTATGGGATAGAGTTTACCCTCATCACTGGTAATCAACCACCGGTGTCCATTTTCAATCCCTAGAAGGGTATTCCACTAACAGTACTGCATCAATGCAAAAATGTGCCCTGTACCTTGGAGGACACAATTGCAAGACCAAATTCAAGAGGACGACTGATGCAGTGTCCTGTTTACCCTTAGAAAAGGAAATACTTGAAAAATTTACAAAAGAGGACATTTACTCTTGATGTATTCTCTCTAATGCAAATTAGCAGTCTCCCTATATGGTAGAGATGATCTAAAGGGAAAGCACATTCTCTCAGGTCACATGGCTACTCAAATTGGCTGGAATTTGCAGCACAAATTCCAATTGCTTTTTTTTTTAACCAGTGCTGGGATGAACGCCCTTGACAGGGGTTGCTTTATGTAGGAATTGAGAATTGTAACATCCAAGCTGACAGCTGAAGTGTTAGAGTACATGCTGATCATCTAGGCATGGTGAAAATGAGAGTGTTGGCTTGAAGCTTTGTCTGCTGGCCTGGGACAGATCAGCAGATCAACCGGTCTGCCATGAACTGTTCAGGATGTCAACACATTCAGAAGGTGTCAAGAGCGGTGCCTATCCATCTCTGGGAATAGACTGCATTGCTCTGGCAGATGATACATGTACATTTTATGGGCTCAAATTTCTTGGTGGTAGTGGATGCAGCTACAAAGTGGTCAGAAGTCTTCATAATCGCATTAGCTATAGCCTCGCACATTGTTGATATGTTAAGTAGCCTCTTCTCAAGGACGGGTATTCCAGAACACTTAGTGAGTGACAATGGACCACAATTCGTTTTGCAAGAATTTCAGTCATTCCTGAAAATAAATGGAATAAGACCTATTACATCTAAAGATGGTATTACGAGCAATATCAGTAGAACACTCTACACTATCGCTGAATCAGAAGCTCACCAAGTTCCTCCTTTCATATCACAATGCAGCACATTCCACGACCAACTCACCAGATATGCAGTTCCTAGGTAGTCCTTTGTACTCACGCTTAGATCTCCTCAAAACCTATCTCAGAAGGAGTATGCAGCACAAACAGCTGAGACAAGTTGAGGACTCCTCAAACAAGGAAGTTCGATGTTTCACTCCCGGGCAAGTAGTCCTGGTGCGGAGCTACAGAGGTGATCAAAAGTGGGTACTTGGAAAGATTAAGAACAGAACTGGACCACTGTCCTATACAATGAAGATTGTGTCATCTCCGGGTGACATCAGACACGTCGATCAGTTCAGGAGAGCAGAGTTGGTTGTTAGAGAAGAAAGGTGTCCAGGGTTGTCAGAACTACTTCCTGCAGTCCCAAAATCAACTCCTACATCTATCATGGAGGAGGCCCCGGAGCCTGAGATTGTTTCACAGCCACAAGTCTCACCTGGGATGTTATCCCACAAGAGCAAGAAATCCTCCACCACAATTAAATCTTTAGCCCTGAATTGGACAATTTAAATTTTACAGTGCTCTGGATGTCTATATAGTAGTTATATTATATAGTATACTGTCTTGGAGCGTGGCCAAATGGTTAAGGCGTTCGTCTAGTGATCTGAAGGTCGCTAGTTTGAGCCTTGGCTGAGGCAATGTGTTGTGTCCTTGAGCAAGGCACTTAACCACACATTGCTCTGCGACAACACCGGTGCCAAGCTGTACGGTTCCTAATGCCCTTCCCTTGGACAACATTGGTGGCGTGGAGAGGGGAGACTTGTACCATGGGCAACTGCCGGTCTTCCATACAACCTTGCCCAGGCCTACGCCCTGGAAACCTTCCAAGGCACAAATACATGGTCTCACGAGACTAATAGATGCCTATATACAGTATACTTGGTGTGTGTTGAGATGTATTCTATATTCTCCTGGAGTTTATAGCTGAGCAGAGAATGTAGTGTATTTGCTATTTCAGTAATATTGTAAATATATTGTTTGATTAAGCATTCTTTGTTTATGTAATTCAGTGTTATGTAAGAAGTACATAAATGGCATACGTCATTATGTCACAATGTCATATGTGAGTGACTCATTAAAAGAAGAATTAAGTACATAAGTATCCCTGGCTCATGTTTTTCTCTCAGTTAATTTCTGGAGTTTCAAAACATAACACAAATGTTATTTAGGGCTTTGTTATAAGTGGATTTGAGCACAAGAGGAAACTGAGTAATTATACAAGTTCCTGATGATAAACTGTATACAGGCCAGGTCTTGCTCTACCTAAGGAAGGACATTGAATGGTATAGGAGTGGCAAAGAAACAAATGGTCTACTCCTGCATCTGTTTCTTGGTTACTCTAGAGGCCTGTGTCGCTAAAAAATGGCAAATGTGTTGGTTAAGTATAAAGAATAAATGAACGTTTGGATCTGATGTATCATAGAACTACACCAATTATACTTCTTGTGAAACAAAAAAGAGCCAAATGAACAATGTTAATGGATAATTTCACACAAGTCATTCTGTACAGTCCACTGCTTCTGCCCCTTTACCCAACTTCAATATTTACATATGATTCCTATACACTTAATTCCAATCTATTTCCACCCCAAAGCATTACACTTCCACAATGATCTAATGGTTCTGTTTAACTGATAGCCACTTCTCTCCTCCCGTCCTTACACCTTCCTCTTTCCCCTCTCTATTCAGTGCCCACTTGCTCTGCAGCATGCCCCTTTTCTGTTTGTATATTGTAACACCTCCTGGCATCCAGTGCCATTCAGTCAGATACTATGATGCTCCTTGTGCCCAGTCTAACCCAGCTTACGCCATGCAGTCTGCTCTTCTACACTGACTATCTTCCTCTCGTCTTGCATTCTAGTCTCTCATCTTCCACAAGTTCTTCACACCGCATTCCCCTCTGGTATCCATTTGCCACTGCCAATTCCTACTTGCCAATCCATTGGACAAGCCTTGCAGGACCCCGTCAGCTTGCACACTGCTCTGCCACAGGAAGAGCCTCATGTACTTGAGGGAGTCAGAGTTCTTATCTCCGATATATAAAGGCAACAACTACTGTCATCTATAGTGGTCAACTATAGCTGAGAATTACAAGCAAAGGAAGGGAGATGCCTGTTCAGTACATTTACTAAGCTCTGACGGGGCACATTGGGATTTTTATTGTGCTGAATTGTGACACTAAAGCTCTGAAATGTTGACTAATAGTATTTGTATGACCACTCTAAAGCTCCCCCGACCCTGGGGACATTCTCCCTTTGTCAGAGACGTTAGGATTTAGGAAGTGAGAAAATGAGACTTCAATAGCAGCTGAATGTACCTGTGCACTCTGATGTATAGGCCAGCCCTGCCTGGTAATCTGCCTTTTTCCTGCTCCGATTTTATAGCTTTTGAGTTTCTTTGACTTTTTCGTATTTGTTCCAATTTGCTGCCTGAAATGGGGAAGAGGCAATCAGCAGCATCAGCAGGAGGGCAAGATGATGACTTGACTGAGTAATTTCCAGTCTGTTTTCTTAAACTACCAGATTGGTATTTTGTTTCTTAGAATGTCAAATGCCTGGCAGCAAGAAGTATAATCTGCATTTTAATTTGCAGTTGAATTCATTGAAATGCTAGTTGGGGGTTTGCTGTTTTGTGTTTGATCACTGAGTAGTATACTTTCTTGCACAAAAACCAACAATCAGACCAGGCATCTCTCCACATATGTTACTTCAAAATTTTATCCTGGGCTGCAAGTACAAGTTGCCCGTGGCGCTGGGATTCTTTGCTGCTTGTGTTTGGTCTTTACAACAATACCTCGAGTTCAGAGAGTGATTACAGCTGCTGAATGTTCGGCCAATGAATATTTTGTTTCTGGGCCTTTGCTAAGAAATTCAGTGGTTCCTGGTACCGAAGGTATGGTGCTCTGCTGAATAGCAATACACTTTGTAGAGCAGTTCCTTTTATGTACTCTGTGGAGGTTAAGGACTGAGACATTTTCTGGAGGTGAGGGAAGGGTGTGGTTGGTTACTGGGGAAATGCCTCCGGGAACTTGGAGGTAAATTAAGGATTGGACTATGAAATAAATAGGCCAGGTCAAGGATTGGTTCAATGACTAGTGAAAATGACAACTACAAGGCATTGATGGGGAGTGGGGGAGCAGTAAGTGATGGGTGAGTTGCGATATCTGGATCAGAGAGTCCAAGTCAGGACTTGGTGGAGTGGACTGATGCAATGAGGCCTGCGTACTCGTGGCTGGGGGTTCCCTTGTCATTGAGGGATGGGTGGAGGAGGTCAAACTGGCCGGATCTGTGAGATACAAAGCAATACCTCTGTTGGGAATCTGAAATAAAAGAGAATGCAGGGGAAGCCCAATGGGTCGGGGAGCGGCCTTTATATATAACAGGGTGTAGTCCTGGGCATCCATGCACTGTCTGAAGCTGTGTACTTCGTGTAACAAGAAAGGGCACCTACTTCTCTGCAGCCACAAGCCTGCCTTTTCCAGGTTGCTCATTCCTCCAGATTACACAGGCATCCATTCCCTCAGGTGCCCCTGATCGGGAGAGTGTGCTAGTATGCAGCAGACGCTAAATAGTTCTGTGAAAGGTAGCAGGTTCAGACAAACCTCCAAAAGTGGTCAGCTATAGTAAACAAGCTCCAGATGACCAAAACCTCATGGACTGTTCCTCTAACACTGCCAGCTGACACACACATCTCATATCTAACTTGCCGAACTGCTGCCCTCTAGTCAAAAACAGCAAATATGTCCTCCATTCTAGGAATGACATAGGAAAGGACTGATTCAAAGGCAGAAGAGACTCTGCAGATGCTGGAAATCTTGAGAAACGCCCACAAAAAAATGCTGGAGGAACTCAGCTGGTCAGGCAGCATCTATGGAACATAGAAACATAGGAATCTACAGCACATTACAGCCTACAGTGTTGTGCTGACCATCTAACCTACTCTAGAAGCTGCCAAGAATTTCCCTACTGCATAGCCCTCTATTTTTCTAAGTTCCATGTACCCATCTGAGTCTCTTAAAAGTCCCTATTCTATCTACCTCTACCACCATCGTTGGCAGTGCATTCCACACACCCACCACTTTCTGTGTGAAAGAAAACGAGAGGAAATGAAGAGTTAACATTTCAGGCCTGATGAAACATGGGCTGTTTCCTTCCCTGCATAGATGCTGCCTGACCTGTTGAGCTCCTCCATCTTGTGTGTGTTGATTCACAGGTATTTTGTAACCTGCCTAGTCAGAGTACCTCATTCACATCAATAACTGTTAAAAGCTGTTGCTGGCAGAATGCGAGGAGACAATCTCTGACATAAGCCGAATGGTGTGGAGTATTTGGGGAGTACAACACTCGCAGAGCTGCCATTATTTGAAAGAAATGATTAATTAATATACCAGCTCTCCTGTCAGGTGGATGTAGAGGATCCCAGCAGCAGCAGAATTCCCAACATTCTGCCCAACATTTATTCCTTAATAGCATCACCAGGGGGTTAAAAAAAGATCCAGCATATGGCTTGTTATGTGCTAAGTGTTCTATTTTGAACTGAACAATAGGGTTCCACTTCAGAATTGCTTTGTTAGCTATAAAGTGCATTGGGTGACCTTGGGGTAGAGTAAGGTGCCAAGTGACTTGGGCATCTTTCTTTCACACATTTCTTTAGTATCTGTTACATATCTAATAACATGTATGTCAAGATCAAGAGGTTGTATGGTTGATATGATACTGTGGCTGAATTGTGACTACTTCACGCAGCAGAGCCTGGGGTTGGTTTCCTGGGCGAGCCACATTATATTTAAACCTGATGGTTATGTGAGGCTTAGCACCAGAACTGCCTCCCTGCACACGATGCATTAGACAGAACTGGGTGAATGTTTCTCCTACAATTCAACATCTTGCCAGCTCATCCAGCTGTGGAAGTGCAAAGGGAGCAATTACTGATACCTAGTTCTGGCAGTCTGTTAGCATGGGTGAAACTGTTCTTTACTCCTGCAACCTTGTGTTTATTTAAATTCTTGTGTTTAAGAATTAACGTATTCTGATATTTAGATTACATTATGAGGATATTTCTCTTTGATATTTATCAAGAGGGAAATGGACAACTGGCATTTTGTGACAGGGACCTTCCTCTGGAGCCTTCATCAGTCTCGATCTGAAATGTCAGCTCTCCATTTGTGTCCCCAGACAGTGCCAAATCCACTGATTTTCTCCAGCAGTCTGATTCTTTAGAACCCGATTCTAGTCCCTGCAATCTCTCTTGCCTCCATTGAATTACATGACTTTTGATGTCATTAGGTACATGAATGACACCCGGTGAATGTTGGACTCACTGACGTCAGCTGTGTGCAGAAGTTCCTGGGCTAATTTCTCAACAGTTGTGCTTTCACGCAGAAGTGATTGTTTTATCTTTACAACATTCAGCTCCATATCTGAAAAGACATTAATATATAAAAAATTATTTTCTGGAAAGAACAACTTTATCTCTTCTGTCTTTCTTGACATGGTATTTGGTAATTTTGAACTGCTATTGTCTAGTTTTGTGTTCTCTATCTAAATTAAATAAGCCGCCGGGATGTACAGTGGATGAAACTGTCGGTGTTTTACAGACTTGAATTATGCTGCCTTGTCTGAGCTTTGTAACTTAGAGATGACGTGGTTATATCATCCATAGAATTTTTCCTTGAAATCTTTCCTTCATTCCACATGCCCTTAGACAAATCAATGTCCGTCTATTTCCTGTTCTAAAAGGACAGGCTTTGCCAATTTAAATCCAAACCCAGCAATTGGTTGGTCACACAAAGGCCTGTGAACATGAAAATGTATACCCTGGAAGGCTGTAAATGGAATGTCTATTAAATGTTTCAAACTAAAGATGGGTAATTACAGAGGTGAAAAGCAAAATATTCAACCATGCAGAAAGTTTCAGGGAACTTTCTTTGATGAGATTGGGATCTAAGCCTAAAAATTACTTAATACTGTTCTGTGAAAACTGTCCTATTCAGATGAAACTCAACTTAAGTTGGAGAAGGGCCTCAGATAATTCAACCCTTGATTATTCTTTTTTCATTGGAATTTTCATCAGCTCTGCTGTGATTTTTTTTTCTTTTTATTTTGTAAAGCTCTCACAATGATATCAACAATTGTGCACCGCACAAAGTTCTTTCTCAGCATATTTTACACCTGACTGATTTGAAAACCAGCTCTCAGAACATTTATTTATTTCAGTCCCTCTGATAGGGTGCTATTTAAAGAGACAGGTTCTCAAACTACATTCTTACCCACACTGAGATCTGTGACCTCCTGCACATGTGGGCCTCGACAGGTTTGCTTGTGGACATCAAGGACATGGACGCTTTCAGCTTCCAAGACTCAGTATCGTTCCAGGTTCTGGCATATCTTACAGAGGCCATTTTCTACTGCATCAGAGAGGTCACCCCAAACTCACTGCTCTGAGAGCAGACCTTTTCTACTTTTCTCTCAGCTTGTTCCTCCACTGCAGGATTTTCTAAGGAGCAGGCATTTAATGAATTCACTCATAGTACTTGCTGCTGTAGAAAATTCCCCTACAACTTCGTACCAAGAGTGCCGGTCATTAATCCTAGAGGGTCACCACTTCCACAAGGGGCAGGTCTCTTATAGGCAGCATTCTCCATCAACCTATACATGTTCCGCTTAACTCTTAGGAGCACTTTGCCAGCTACTGCAGCCAATTTCACTAAAATTACTGCATCGTCCATTCAGTATTTCTCTATAACTGGAAGCATGCTGATTCAGCTATGGCTTATACCTTTAAGAGCTGCCTGCTGAGAACTACTTGGCTAATGCCAACTGCTGTGAAAAATCATAAGTTAATACAGTATTCAAGATGAAATTCACACAGCCCTGCCCTGTGCTGAACCCTGCAAATGAAAATCTCAATCTTCATAAGACCTCCACAGACAGTTTTAGAGTGATGTTCAATCGTGTTTTAATCCTAGTCAGTGCTCTTTTCAGTCCCAGTAAGCTGGTGAATAGTTTGTTTCCTTATTCCCATCAAAGAATTATGAAGAATTAAAAGTGCCTGCTACTTTTTTTACGTGCTTATCCTATATTTTTAACTATTTGGGAAGTTTTAATAAATTATCAGTAATCACATCTAACTTGTTTTTCAAGTTTGAAGCTGGGCTGATTTATTCTGTAGCCTTGCTCTCTGTTTTTAGGTGTACTTTTCCTAACGTAACTGGCGTACAAAACGCAGTTAACGAATAAGTCAAAATCTCTTTGATGCTGATTTTGTTTATACTAATCACTTAGTCGTGTAAGTGATTGGGAGAAAATGTCAGCTACTGCTGCGGGAGAATCTCTCCCCTTTGACCACTTAACACAGTGTGTGGGACTCCACTGTTAATATACTCAGGCAGAAATTCCAGTTCTGCTCTCATCTTTCTGTATCGTGCTCAAGTAAACTCCAATCCAATTGTCTGAATGGTAACTGAGCCTCAGAGCTTCAGTTCGTTTGAAGGCCTTGTACAGTGGCATGCAAGAGTTTGGGCACCCCTGGTCAAAATTTCTGTTACTGTGAATAGCTAAGCGAGTGAAAGATGAACTGATTTCCAAAAGGCATAAAGTTAAAGATGACACATTTCTTTAATATTTTAAGCAAGAAAACTTTTTTATTTCCATCTTTTATAGTTTCAAACTAACAAAAAGGGAAAAGGACCCGAAGCAAATATTTGGGCACCCTGCATGGTCAGTACTTAGTAACACCCCCTTTGGCAAGTATCATAGCTTGTAAACGCTTTTTGTAGCCAGCTAAGAGTCTTTCAATTCTTGTTTGGGGGATTTTCACCCATTCTTCCTTGCAAAAGGCTTCTAGTTCTGTGAGATTCTTGGGCCGTCTTGCATGCACTGTGTTTTTGAGGTGTATCCACAGATTTTCGATGATGTTCAGGTCAGTGGACTGTGAGGGCCATGGCAAAACCTTCAGCTTGCACCTTTTGAGGTAGTCCATTGTGGATTTTGAGGTGTATTTAGGATCATTATCCTGTTGTAGAAGCCATCCTGTTTTCATCTTCGGCTTTTTTACAGATGGTGTGATGTTTGCTTCCAGAATTTGCTAGTATTTAATTGAATTAATTCTTTCCTCTACCAGTAAATGTTCCCCGTGCCACTGGCTGCAACACAAGCCCAAAGCATGATCGATCCACCCCCATGCTTAACAGTTGGAGAGGTGTTCTTTTCATGAAATTCTGCACCCTTTTTTCTCCAAACATACCTTTGCTCATTGCGGCCAAAAAGTTCTATTTTAACTTTATCAGTCCACAGGACTTGTTTCCAAAATGCATCAGGCTTGTTTAAATGTACCTTTGAACTTTTTGAATAGAACTTTTTGGCCTCACGCTGTGATACTTGCCAAAGGGGGTGTTACTAAGTACTGCCATGCAGGGTTCCCAAACTTTTGTTTCGAGCCCTTTTCCTTTTTTGCTATTTTGAAACTGTAAAAGATGGAAATAAAGAAGTTTTCTTGCTTAAAATATTAAATAAATGTGTCATCTTTAACTTTATGCCTTTTGGAAATCAGTTCATCTTTTACTTGCTTAGCTATTCACAGTAACAGAAATTTTGACAGGGGTGCCCAAACTTTTGTATGCCACTGTATGTGGATATTATTCTTCTATGTATCCATGCAGATAAAGTACATGAAATAGTTCTTGAGCTTAACTTTAGCCAGTTGTGTGGAAGAATATGCCTCACAAAACTTCTCAGCTTCCTTCATCGGGCTCCTTCAGCACTCTACACAATGGAGCCTTTATGCCAACTCACCTGAAAGTCTCTTGGTGGTCTGTTATATCATCCCAGAACCTTACAGAAACAGTGTCACAGCTAAGAATTGCCATTTAAGCTGTTTCTGTTGTGGTGCCCGGAATGAATCATAGAAGCAGTTAGAGCCTTCATGAACATTAAGGGCATCAATATTGATGATTCACTTTTCCCAAAGTTTGAAACTAGTATGCTGCTACAGAATGCATTTGACAGAAATTAGACAGCATTTCAGAGGGAACAAAACCGTACAGCCAGTATGTAAATTGCTGGCATTATATTGTATACTCTCTTTATGTTCATTCTAGCCTTAATCTCCAACCGCTGGTTAAACCAATAAGATTGCAGTAATGTTTCCATTTTCTGTCTGAAGCTTTCAGTTAAATGTACATGTTGACATCACACAATGATTTGCTGAACTCTGTAATGATGAACGGCTTCACATGTTGGAGGTGGTGGATTCAGTTTTTGTAACTGTCTAACATCAGGCAAGCAGACATGAGAATCTTTGTGCCTCTGAAGATCGTGGCAGGAGGAGTATTTGATTTTTGTAATTGTTAACTCGAACAGATGAACTGCAAATGTCAATTGTATTTTGGAGTGGGCCCGCAGCATATGTAGGTCCAGGAATACTGGAAATGTCACACAAACCCTCTCTGTGTGCTACCTACCTCCTATCACCTATATGCTGCCGAGGCCAGGTTAGCATTAAAATTGAGACTGGCAGTCTTTCTGATGAAGGGTCTTTGACGTAAAACAGTAACTCAGTTTCTGTTTCATTTGCTAAGTGCTTCCAGCCTTTTCTATTTTATTTTTATCCCTTGACAGAATTTCATAGGACCAATGTTATTAAAACCAAGAGACCTAAGCCAGGTAAATGGATTTAGGATGCAGTTAAGCCTTAAGTGGATCAATAGCCTATTCCCATGTCCCCGTCAGGGAGGTCAATGGACAATAGAATCAGCAATACTATAATGGGGAATAAGACTGAAGTCCCAGAAAAGGCTAGCACAATACCAGACATGCTTCCAGTTTAACCTAATTACAGATTGTGATCTCTATAGACCATAAGCTTAAGCTGAAAGGGATATGGATGGCACTATATAAATATGGCCCAGCAGATGATAGCTTCAGTCTACTTTTTTGACTACTTCTCGTGAATGAATTGTAGGAGAGGATGACTGACTTCAGAGTTGTACCCTGATCCAAAATATGTTGTTTGACTTTTATTTCCAACAAATTAGCAAGTCTCTCATCTATTTGCAGTGGCTGGGTCAGCCAGCAGAAGGAAGGTCCTTGCAGTAAACAGCATGTGCCGATTTCTTGTGCGAAGTTAAGAACATTATGTCAGCACTTAGTCCCATTATTTGGATATCATGCACGGGAAATGGAGACAGGTGGATTGTGGTAAAGAATGGATAGACCAACCTTCGATAAAAGACTGACAAACATTCTAGAACAGGGGTTCCCAACCTTTTACAGTATACGCCATAGAGCTACTGTTAACAGAGGGGTCCATGAATCCCAGGTTGGGAACCTCTGTTCTAGAAAATACTCATGTTACTACCACAAGAAAGAACACTCAGCTTGTTGGAGATTTTGGTTTCCATGAAATTAGTTGGAGTAAAGAAAGAGATGATGGGGTGAAAAGACATTGAAGATCAAAGGCAAGTTACAAATCTAGTACTAATGAACCACAAGATCCTGTGAAAGAATTAATCTTGTTCACTTTAGAATCTTCAGTATTCCCAGGGATAGTGATGAGTCCAATTAGTACTTTAAGTTTATTGAGGATCTTATGATGCTGACTTCATTGAACTCCACAAAATCTAATGGCTCTTGAGGGAATAAGATATCATGGGATCTGCCTGGTTTATCAGCCACAGCATGACAATTGTAGTTTAGAAAGCAATACAGATTTCTGAAGAATATCATCTGATTTGAAATGATTTTTGAGTTGGAGTTTCATGAATAGAAAATACCAAATTAAATGTAAGATTATAAACTGCCAGTAAATTATTTAAAGAACTGAAGCAACAGTGTTTTATTGAACTGAATCTCAAGGGTAGCAACAGACTGGTGTGTAATAATTTGGGCTTCTGCTATGTTGTTTGTGAACACAGTGCTTAAGAGAAGTAATTACAATAATAATTATTTGTCACTTGAATGTAACAGTGTATTCATTATTACAGATTTCTCTTCTGTAAGCCTTTGCTTTACTTTGTTTTGGCCCTTCCCATGCTGCACACAATATGTTTGGCTCATAACACAAAAACGGGACATTCCACTGGGCAGAAATCTGAAATGAAATCAGAAATGTTGCAAGTACAGAGTTAACCTTTCAAGTCAGTGACCTTTCACACAAATAGTTATGAGAAGAGGTCCAACCTGAAATTATTACTTAAGTTTGTGGCCAAGTTCAAGAAACGTCATCTTTTCTGTATGCCGATCAAGAACTTTCTTCAGCAGATGTGTAGAACTAAGTATGCTGATGAATGGAGAGGTTGTAATTGATGGATAACTAGGTAAATGGAGTAGACTTGATCATGGTGCTGATTAATGTAGGCATGAGGAGACAAAAATGTGCTGAGAACCTGCCAGCTGAGGGGAAATGAAGAGAGGTGTTCTACTTAGCTTTGTTCAGTGACCACTGGGGATGTAGACTTGCTACTTGGTACAAAGCTAATGTGACAGAACAAGCATCTCCAACAAAACTGCCTGATTTTAATTCCCCTCAAGTCTGTGCAGGCTAAAAGTATGAGAATTTTGGCTACTGGTGAATTTCCATCTGGACATTTAGTTCTGTAGATGCCATAAGGTTGACTTCACCTGGGAAATCATAGAGAGATGATTTATTTCTTCCTGGTGTCTCTAGCCACCAAACTTTAACATAAGCCAAACTGAGTCGATAAGTTGAGAGTAAGTTGGCACAACCATTCTGTGGAGTCATTTCTAACCCTGGCTGCTTATTCGCCTCAAACATTCTCACTTTATTTTGAACCCTGGTCTTCAGTTGTCATGAATTCCTGCAGGTATGGTCCTATGATCTCATCAAGAAATCAGTCTTTTCATTGTTTAACAAAACTAAGCCACCATGTAAAATTGAGAATGCTCACAGAGATGAAGAGGAAACAACGTTTAAAAGGAGAATAATGCAATCCTGAGGATCTGAAGAGTGGGGAATAATACCTTTCCATTTTAATGGCTCATGCGTTGCCTTGCTACCTAGTGTTACGAGAATACACATAAAATTAAGATGTTTGCTGGCCTGGGCTAGCATCAGTGGCATCAGCAGTTGGTCTGCCACCTGCCCTCAGGGGAAGGAGAGATAAGGAACAATGGAGTAGCGTCTGGAGATGTGTAATGAAGGGATGTGGGAGGGAGAGCTGTCTGGAGCGGCTCCCCCCTTTGAACCCTGAACTGTTTGAAGTGATGGACAGGCGATACCCCAGCAGGGGGATAAAAAGGGACAGGTTCGCTAAGACAGACACACACGCCACCCGAGGTAACGAGACCCTGGAAGCGGTGCGCCTCTCACGAGTGGTGAGAAGTACCGGACAACGCACAGGGTGGAAAGGTACGATCAGCGGGAACCCGGTGTGTGTCCGCCCTTGCCTGGGTGCCGGGTTCACTGCAGAGGATCGACCGCATCTGGAGGAGGGGTCACAGTCGGTGACCTCAGGTGACATCACCAAGGACCCGCCCAAATGCTGTTTGTGAGCCATCTCGCTGGTCTGTGAGTGAAGCTGTGCTGAATGATGAGTTGTTCCTATTCTATCTCTCTCTTCCCCCACGTTGTCCACCGCCATGGCAACGATTACTGCGAACTGAACTACTAAACTGGACTGAACTTTGAGTCATTTTGAAATTGGTCATTTACCCCTAGACAACGATAGAGCTTGACTGATGCTGTTATCTTAATTCTGTGCTCATGTGCGTTTATCATCGCTGAACTGTTGCATTTATTATCCTTTCGATTAATGTGTTGCTTGTTTCTTTAATAAAACTTTCTTAGTTCTAGTACTCCAGACTCCAACTGAGTGATCCATTTCTGCTGGTTTGGCAACCCAGTTACGGGGTACGTAACACTAGCAGCAGCATATCGATTCCTGTACCAGGAACCCTTCATCCTGCAAACATCCTCAACCAACACCTAATAAGTGTTGCAGAAGGAAATGAAGATAAAGCTGGGAGAAAGGGAACAGGATGCACATGAATGTCTAAGAGTGCGATTCAATTTGATTTTGTTCCTCTATGTTCTTGTGGAAATTCCCAGCCTTTTGTTCAAGATTTCTTCATTAAAGTTTATCAGGAGAACCTAGAAGGATTGCAAATTGCCACTTAAAATGTTACTTTTTAAATAAAAACTAAAATGTAAATGAAACCTCTCAAGTGATCAAAGTCACTGATTAATTATCACTGCGTCAGAGGCCAAAGTTCTCCTGTACTACGATGAAGATGATGTAACTTTAATGGGTTATCCATCAGCAAGAGTAGGTTAAGAGTTTTAATTTAAATTTCTAATTATTGGGTCCACCCAAATTAGACCTTGGTCTGCTTAGTCAATGTCAATCTGAGTCAGGGAAAGAATGAGCCTGGCTTCGGAGACTGGGCATGTCTTCACAACAGAGACTAAATTGGGATCTGGGGTGCAGAACTAATCCTGCTTGGCAGAAGATTTTACTGTTGCTGTGAAGATGGGTGTGAGTTTCAGGGACTTCTCTCTCTACATGCCTTTTGTGTTGAGTATTCCATCGTACTGTGCAGAATCAGGTAACCTATGCCTCCAGAAAAAAAAACTCTACATTGATCCACTCCTTGTACATGGAGAATCCCAAACCTTGTGCTAAAAGAGTGCCACAAGTATAATGACAGAAGACATTTTGGCCCTGTAATGTTAATTGTCAGAGCAATAGCGTCACATTTTTTAGCTGCTCAGATTTCACTGAAATACCCACCAAATACCCTGCCTGTCACTAACTTGCTTCAGATCCTTTGGTAAAATGCTGCTAATGCAGCTAAAAATTGTTTAATTTTTGCCCACAATATTAGACCACAAGCATGGTTAAAAACTCAATGCCTTTGTGACATAATGAAGACTCATTATCTTCATACTGCAGATTCCAATTGCTCTGCACCTTTAGTTATTTAAGATGATTCACACTACCTCACATCAATATCTATATCTTGGTCATAGTGTAATGAAATCCTCACGTATAGCAAGACTAGTGTAGATTTGAGCAGAAGCTTCCGTTTTACTAAATCACAAAGCATCAGAATTTCCTAATCCTTGCTTGTTCCCATTCAAGACTGGCTTTTATGGAGACAGACTGAATCTTGTTCTTCTGTTCCAAGAGGAACTGATGACAGAAGATGCATAAATGAGTTCAGATGAAGGGTTTCAGCCCAAAATATCAACTGCTTTGTCTTGAGATTTCCAGTGGTTTTACTACATGTGTCAGCCTGACAGGGAGAATGACAAAGACTTTGCACTGGCTTCATTAATATGTAATTGGGGTTCCTAAGATGTCATAACTTTCAGCTGCCTGTTGAAGCTTTCAGCTGAAGTTGGCAAATGATGAGAAATGGTTGTGCTGGAAGCAGTAATTAACCTTTCCAACCCTCCTCCTCACCCCTCCATATGCATAAAAACAGCCTTATGTTGTACGCTCAAAGTTATAGCTGCTCAGAACATCCTAATCAATAGCACTGGGTCAAATCTCATTCCTTGTACACAGCATTGTATAATAAATGCTGGCTATTCATACATTTCTTTCATTGTTATTAGGCAGGGTCATCAGTGTAATTTACATTCTGGTGCAGATTTGCCAACATGATGCATTGTTGTGTGGAAGGCTTCTGATACTACTTGTTTATTTATTTATGTATTAGGATACAGCGTGGAATATGCCCTTCAAGCCACGCCACCCAGCATTCCCCCGACTTAACTTTAGCCTAATCACAATGACCGATTACCCTACTAACCGGTAATCTTTGAACTGTGGGAGGAAACCGGAGCACTTGGAGGAAACCCACACGGTCATGGGGAGAACGAAGGAACTCCATGCAGGCAGTGACAGGAATTTAACTTGGATCACCTATAGTGCAACACATTGTGCCAACTGCTACACTACCATGCCACCCTGCCTTCCTGCACTTGATTCATTTCCCTCCTTTCTCTATGTTCACGTGCCTGTCCAAATACCTCTTTAATGCCAGTATTATGTCTATGTTCACCACTAACCCTGGGAGCATGTTCCAGGTACTTACTGCTCCCTTGTCTTTTTTTTAAAGTACCTTGCATATCTGTTTTAATCTTTCCCCAGTCCCTCCATCAACTGAAAGCTATGTCCTCTGGTATTTGATATTTCTACCCTGGGGCAAAAAACACTATCTACCCTATTTACACCTCTCATTATTTTATAAACCTCTATCATCTGCTCTGGAGAAAACAATCCAAGATTATGGTTAATTCTCCTTATGGTTAATTAGCTCTAATCCAGGCAGTATCTCCTGAATCACTTCTGCACCCTCTCCAAAGCCTCCGCATTCTTCCTGAAATGGGGTGACCAGAACTGCACACTACCTAACCAGAACTATACCGAGTGCCCTGATTGATGTTGGCAAGCATGTCATCCGCCCTCTTTACTAATTCTGTTGCCATTTTCGGGGAGCAATGGAGTTAGACCCCAACGTCTCTCTGTACATCAAAAAAAGTTTGAAGGTTCATTTATTATCAAAACACGTATCCATATACAACTCTGAAATTTGTTTTCTCCAGATAGCCACAAAACAAAGAAAGAACATGAAAGTCATTCAGAGAGAAACAGTAACCCCCCACCCCGCATGAAAAAGATTGGCATCCCTAATATTAACCACCACAACTCCCTTCGCACAAAATGGAATGGGAATATTGACCCCCCCCAAAAACAGCCCACCCCCCACACAAAAAGAAACTAACAGAACATTAACCCCTTAACACCCTCCCCTCGCACAACCAAACGGAAAAGGAACGGGTGATTTTTAAAAAAACCACAGAAGATAAAACCCATAAGTCTGAAAAAGTCCACAGTCCAGAACACAATAGTCCAATGCATAAATGCAGAATGCCAATACCATCCACCGATATCACTGACGTTCATCAAGAGAGAGGGACACCACACGAGGCAGAGAGGCCTACCCGCCTGCCACATATCCTTTCACCTTACATTTGACCTCCCAAAGGGAAACACCTCACATTTGCCCAGATTAAACTCTATCCACCATTTCTCCACTGGTACATGCAATTAATTTATATCCTGCTGACTCCTTGGAGCCTTCTTCAAGCACCACAACACCATTTTCGTGTTATCCACACACCTAGTAATCAACCATCTACATTTTCATGCAGGCATTTTTCTTAAGCAGAGGTCCCAGCACTGAGCCTTGTGGGACACCACTCCACTGATGACAGACCTTCGGTCACGATGCTACCTCTCCACTGCCACACTCTGGTTTCTATGGTCAAGCCAACTTTGAATCCAATCTACCAAGTCAGTATGGATCCCATGAATCTTTATCTTATTGATCAACTTCCCATGAGAGGCCATGTAAAATGCCTTATTAAAGTCAATGTAGATAATGTACTACCTTCATCAATTATCATTGTTACCTTTACAAAATGTTCAATCAATTTATAAGGCATGACCTTCACCATACCAAATCATCTTGACTATCCCTAATAAGCCCACAGTTCAAATGTGAGTCTGTCCCTTAGAATTCTCTCTAATATTGATTTTGTTATCTTCTGCATCCCTTTCCTTGATGAATATCAATGCAGGCATAATTTCCTTCAGTACTGGAGCTGATGTTTGTGTATTTTATAAATAGGTTGCATCAGAGTACTTTAAGGACACAACGTTACTCTTGATTGGTGTCATCTGCCTGGCTGCTTCCATTGAAAAATGGAACTTGCACAAGAGGATTGCTCTTCGCATGGTGATGTTAGCAGGAGCCAAACCAGGAATGTGAGTATATATCGTCTTAATCTGCATGTTTCACCTATGCTAGGAATATATAGCCTAGAGCATCACAGCAGGACTCCAACTAAATAGGCTAGGTTTGCTCTAGCGTCTTAGTGCATAAGTTTATTGAAGTCAATGTCTACCAATTCACCCAATATCTGGACAAATGGTAGAATCAGATTCACAATCAAGTTTATCATCACTGATGCATATCATAATACTTGTTTTGCAGCAGCTGTAAAGAGCAATTAAAATACTATAAGTTGCAATAAGAAATGTGAATGCAAAATGAGTGGAAAATAGTGAGATAGTGTTCATAGTGGAGGGGATGGTAACCCTAACATCAGAAAAAAGAGCAGAGCCTCGTTAAGTTGGCCCACCAGTCTTCTAATGCTCTACTGACTATTTTAACTGACATTTTGAAGAGACTCCACCTGTCTCTATTAGATCGTGTAATAGAGGCCCATGACTGCATTCACTAGAGTACCTGGAATCTCAGCAGAGAAGCACAAGGTAAAATCTCCTGGATGTAGGATAATTGTACTACGGACTGTAAGGGGTTATATTGAACATGTTTAACAAGGCCCAGGAGAAGGTTTCTCCAAGTCAATAATGAACTGCTTAGCAGGTTTTGTTTCCCAGGGTTTTTTTTTGACGAAAACCATAATGGCAACCTTGGGATTGCCCTCTCCTTCAGTTGTTCTGGAGGAAGTTGGGAAGGGAAAGGCTGCAGTGGTGATACCTCCACTCAAACATGTGTAGGTTGAGGGCCATCTGCCAGTAACCGAAAGGGGATGGCTACTCTGTCTTCGCATTGAGAACCACCTAGCCAGAAACTTCACAAGGAGTTAGGTGTTGTTTGTTCTTTTTTTTAGCTTAGTCTTTGTAACAATTTTCAAAGATCAAAATAAATTTATTGCCAAAGGACATGTATATCACCATATACAACCCTGAGCAATGCACACAAAATGCTGGAGGAACAGGCAAAGAGTACAGTCGACGTTTCGAACCAAGACCCTTCAGCTGGAGGAAAAAAGATGAGCAGAGCTAAAAGGTGGAGGGGAGGGGGACAGAAACATGAGTTGATAAGTGAAACTGGGAGGGGGAGGGGTGAAGTAAAGAGCTGGGGAATTGATTGGAGAAAGAGATACAGGGCTGGAGAAAGGGGAGTCTGGTAGAAGAGAACTGAAGCCCATGGAAGAAAGAAAAAGGGGGGAGGAGCACCAGAGGGAGGCGATGGGCAGGCGAGGAGATAAGATGAGAGAGGGAAAAGGGGATGGGGAATGGTGAAGGGGGGGGGGCATTACCTGAATTTCGAGAAATTGATGTTCATGCCATCAGGTTGGAGGCTACCCAGACAGAATAACATGTAAAACCCTGAGATCTGTTTTCTATCTGAGACCTATGACGTTAGTCTCTGAGTTTTACCAGTTACTTGTGTTCCCTGCGCAGTTTTACGAAGATGATAATATAGTAAAACGCTCTGCCTATTTTTAGCCTGATCACCCTCCATTTCTTGTGTCTCTCTTGATGAATGCCTAAAATCAGGTTCGATATTATGCCAGTTAAGCAAATTAAGAGGGATAAATACTAAAAATGCGCTACTGGTTATTAGTTTAAAAATCTACCTATTCAAAGGCGAATGTGCAGGAGATGGTTCTAACCCAGCTGGTCTTCACAGCAAGCCTTCATAGGTGTAGTTTTTCCTTGAGGTGGGCCCTTGCACAATTACCTCTGAGGAAATGTCATTGGCAGTTATTATAAAATCAAGTTCAATTAAAACAACCTTTCAAAGCTAACCAGCTGCAATATACGTGAGCATAGGCCTTCAGTCATTCTGAAACATCCACCTTAGTCCTCTTCAAGTGTCTTTGGGGACTTCAGTTCACACCTGCCATGGAATCACAGCAACGTTGCACTGCTCAATGCATTTCATTGATGAAATAAAAGCAGAAAATGCTGGAAATATTCAGCAGGTCATGCAGTATCAGACAGAGATGACGTTTCAGGTTGTCTGCAGTTTTTTTTCGATTCCCGTTTATTTCAGGTTTGCAGCATCTGTGGGTGTTACTTTTGATTTGCTTTTGAAAGTCCCAGCCTGGGAAGACAGCGGCGTGGCACTCCATCAACAGCAAACTCTACGTTGTAGCATGGATTTTCACCAAACTTGCTGCAGCAAATACTCAAAGGTAGCAGGGAGTGTGGGTCAGCTCACTGTCGTGTCAAATTATAGGGGTTAGAAATGCACACTTAGATATCTTCAGGAAGCAGTGCCTCAAAAAGACGGCATCCATCATTAAGGACACCCACCAGGAAGGACATGCCCTCTTCTTATTGTTACCATCAGGAAGGAGGTACAGAAGCCTGAAGGCGCACACTCTGAAATTCAGGAACGGCTTCTCTCCCTCTGCCATCTGATTTCTAAATGGATATTGAACTCACAAATCCTACCTCACTACTTTTTCACTTCTGTTTTTGCACTGCTTGATTTATTTAATTTATAATTAATATGTATACTAATTCAGTTTTTCTATATTATCATGTATTGCTTTGTACTGCTGCCGTAAAGTTAACAAATTTCACGACATATGCGGGTGATATTAAACCTGATTCTGATTCTGAGTATGGAGACCTCCAGTGGCAGTAGGGGGTACTGCAGCTACATTAAAACCAAAATCTATCAATGTTAAACTTTAAAGCACTAGTTATTACAATGAAATCCATTGATGGTTAACAGGTAGGAGCCGTTCACATAGGCGACAAGAAATATATTTTCTGTCTGTTTTCATATGTTGCTGTGGAATAGAGTTTGGGTATAGAGGTGGGGAGAACCCAGGTGAAGTCCAAGGGGAAGAGGGGAGAGTCAGAACCATTCGCTTTGCAGTGGGTAATAGCTAGCAACAGGGTGTGTGTCAGATGAAAAAAGGTCAGTAGACCAAAGTGTAGTTCTGAGGAAGAAATGGAGTTTGATAGAGAGGTCATCTACAGAGAGATTAAGTGGATTCTATTACAATCATTCAAAATCCTTCAGAGGATACGTGACCCAAAAGGAGAAGCTTGTCTGAACAGAGAGCTGATCTCTCTCTGGGCATTGAAGAGTTGTACAGCATATTTCTTGTTTTACCTCCACTGGATTAAAGTTGAGTAAGATGGTGGTGAATTTCCTGGATTATTAGCCACTGTTGATTCAGGTATAGAGAATGCATCTTCTTCATTCTCCCAGTCTGAGACAGGGTTATCATCCCTCAGAACTGTCAAAGTTTAATTCTGCCCCATCATGCACCTAGTGTTAGGGTCAGGTGGCGGGTGGAGAAGCATCTCTACCAAAGGAGACGTAAGCCACTACTTTCCTCCGCTAGCCTGCGGGCCACCCTCGAGCAAGGTGTAGCACCTGCTTAGCTCCCCACCCCCCCGCCCGATCACCATGGGAGCAGGTGGTGGATGGTCGTATGAGCAGCTGGCGCATATCACAGGTCCTGGTTATACGATTGCTGATGAGGGGCAGACAATCTCTGAAGAGTATTGATAATGGCTGGGGTCACCCATCTTGTGAGAAAGTAATGGCAAACCACTTGTGTACAAAAAAAAATTGTCAAGAACAATCATTATCAAAGACCATATTTGCCCACATCAAACAACAGGCATATAATGATGATGTATGTTAGGGTGGAGCCATTGGTATCTTGGCTGCTGCCACCCGGGCTGAGGTGACCTCACTGGCAAGGCCCTCGCATCAGCCTCCACGTCAATATGGATCACCCTCCCTCTCCTCCTAACCCCATCTTTGATGCTAAGTACTCTGCAAGGTGTTTACATTCACTTCTGCTCACAGGTTAGTCCTTGGCTTCATGTGTTGTACCATGTTCTTGTCCATGTGGCTCAGTAACACCTCCACCACTGCCATGGTGATGCCAATTGCAGAAGCTGTCCTGCAGCAGCTCATCAACACCAGCCTGGAATCTGATGTCGAGTTAGCCGTAATCACAGACACCGACAGCGTGGAAGACACCTACTCTGGCCCAGCGTCCCAAAAATACGGTGTGTATTAGCTTTCTTTGTTCTAAGTAACTCACAACGACCATGGTAACTTGGAGTAACTCATGATGACTTCATTAATTCACATTATTCTTGCTAACTCGCATTGCCTGCAGGAATTTCTATTGTTCATAGTGACACACAATTTAATTTGTTCATAATAACTCAAATTGACCATATCCACTCAGTATGCTATTCCAATATTTTTGTCCTCCATCTCTCCGCTTTTTAGTGGATGTCATTATATGAACATGCACTTTAAAAGACTCACCATCTATACTCTTGGACCATCCTGCTTTAAGATCATGTCAAAATTATAATGATCACGTTAAGAGCCATGACTCTCTCATTATGGCCAGTTCAGGCAAGTTAAAATCAAAACTATTTCCTCCTTCTGGACACAGTGGCCTTCCATAGTAAGGCCCCAGCATCTTATCCATCCAGAAGGGGCATTTGGCTCCTTGGCCACTGCAAACCACCAATGGCAAATCAGTGGTGAAGCAGGTAGCAACTTGTGTTCGATCCTGACCTCAGGTACAGGCTGTATGAATTTACAAATTTGTTCACTATGACTACTTGGGTTTGACTTGAGTTCTCTGTTTTCCTCCCACATCTTAGATGTGTACTGGTAGGTTAATTGGCAACTGAACCATTCCCCTAGGGTCTATCTATGAGTGTCAAAAATTGGTGGTTGGAAGGAGCAGAGCAGAGTTGATGAATACGTGGGAGAACAGAAAAATAACCAAAATGAGGAAATGTGCAGATGCAGGAGATCCAAAGCAGCACACAGAAAATGCTGGAGGAAATCAGGGTCTCAGCCCAAAATATCGACTGTTTATTCTCTTTCTATAGATGTTGAGTTCCTTGACAGGTTCCTAGCTGTAGAGGGAAATAAGTAGAGAATTGGGTCTGTTGGGATTTTTTGGGAACTAGCAATTGCAGAATAAGGAGATATAAACTTTATAGAGTAAGGAGATATAAAAAATATAATCTGTTCTCTATCTGCGAGCTTTCTATTGAAGACCAACATGGATTGTAATCAGGAGCCAGCTTTCCTCCTGAGTGTAGAGATAATGAACCATTACTAAGGGCTTAGCTGTCAGCTGGTGTTAGTAGAGACTGGAGATCAGGCTCAGCCTGGCTGAGGACACTTTTGGCAGTACCTCTAATCCCAAACCATGCAATTGGTTTTTTCTTTTTACTTTGGTCTTTTTCATTTGCAAGTTTTATTATCTGCCCCTTATTCCTTCCAGAGGAGGAAAATGAGAAGAAGCAGCTGGAGCTTATCTACCTTAAAGAAAAGTAAGTTTCCTTCTGTGCCTGTGATTCAAGTTATGAGAACTGGGCTCCAGGAATGGGACTGGAAAGGGAATTTACTTAGTGATTAATTTAAATTGAATTTCTAAATACTGTTTTTGGTGATTGTTCGTGTTATATTTGCTGGAGATAAAAGATTAGGAAATTAATTCTGGATGACCCTAAAACAACAGAGTGCTGCTCACTTGCCTACTGTGATCCTCACCGGTTGTGAATCTTCCGAGATGAACACACTGGTACTTGAATTAAACTCATTTAGGTCCTTCAACAGAAGCAATCCTTTGAGGAAATTTAAAGGCCTTCAAATGCCATTGTGTTACTCGATACTGTGGGACTTGTGAATAAGAGTTAGTGCATTATTTGAAGAATTCACCTGTGCTTTGAACACATAATCAGCGATGTAACCTGAGGTCATTGGGTGTCTCAGGTCTTTCAACATCAGACGTCCTCACCCAGGTGACCCAGCAGTGGTTGACCAAGCCACGGCTTGTGTTCAGGTAGCATATGCTGCAGGTCCCTGTGGACTTGCTTTCTCATCCAGAGCCACATTGAGGCTTTCTCCGCAGCCTTGGTGATGTTGCTGATGATACCCTGCCTCCTTGTACCAGTGATCCCCAATGTGCTGAGGGCTCTGTGAAGAGACCATCCAGCAGCCCACCTCATCAGATATGTCCCTGATTATAGGGGATTAGAAAGAACATTCAAATGATGTAAGGTGAGTTCAGTAAGCTTGAGTACATACGACAGAAGAAGTTTGGATTGGTATTGAAATCGGTCACCCTTCCTGCTGTTAAATTATTTGTTAATGCTTGGAACAGGTAAAGTTTTCCTCTTATCGACATTGCATGCTCCAAGTGTTACACATGGGCAGTGAAGGATGTGACAGAGACCCAAGGCGGCTGACGCTTCTGTCTTGGCCAAGAAAGCCAAATTTAAACTACCACTGCTTTTGGACTTTGAGATGCTTAACTGACCCATAAAGTTGGTTAACGCAATTTAAATTTTCCCCAAGGTTTTTGAAGTCTCTTTTGATGTCTAAAACATATTGGAAAGTTGCATTAAAACATACAACATGTGCATGAAAATGTGATTATGCAAAGATAAGGGGAGAGAAAGAACTTGTATCTCATCTTAATAGGACATCTCAACAAGCATCAGAACCATCAGTCCTAAAGTGCAGTTACTGGCTTGTAGGCAAATAACTTTCAGCACTTCTTGAACAGCAAAGTCATGAGGGAGTCGTAATTATCTTTTGGTAGTTACTAATCACACAACATTGGTTAGTACAGCATTGGAATTTGGGAATCTTCCCTGGGACCTTTTTCCAACAATTATGAATGTGAAGCAAGAAGGTAAACTCCCTCCCTATTAAAACATCTTCAGCAAAGTAGCTCCTCACTTTCAGATAAGATTCCATGTCAGTGCCCATGTCCTGGAAGTGAACTGGAACACTCAACTTTCAGACTTGAAGATGCAGAAATCATTAACAGTATGCTGATACTCGAAGAGTATCTTCAGGGGAGGGGTGGGGGAAACGAAACCCCCATTGTGAATACAAAGTGCAAACAGCTCTTGTTGTTCTCAGTAAATCTGGGTGTGGGGGAGACAGTAAAAGTGGGCCTTAACTGAGAGCAACTCTCCTCTCAATGTAGGCCGACCATTTCCCTCCATAGATGCTGCCTGACCTGCAGAGTTCCTCCACCAGTTTGTGTGTTGCTGTACTACATTTGAACTTGAGGAGGACTGGCTGAGAGCCAGAGGCAGCGCAGGCCACTGGGAAAGGGCATGGCCATCTGTGTCAGGTTAAAGTTTCCACATCTATAAAAGTAACAATGAGGAGCCAAACTTTCACACTGACACTACAGCTCAGCATCAACAAGTGAGCCTTCTAGGCCAGCTACCAACACTTCCAAATACCAGAGAAACAGAAATTAAAAACTGCTGAGACTGGCTGTAAGCCGTCTTTTAGTTTGTTTGCATTTGTTACGTTAAACTGTGTGTGTACTTTTCTAACAGATTTTTGTGACTCAGATATTTTATGATAGAATGAGTCTTGGGCTAGAACACTTATTGCAGATTCAAAATTGGGGAATATTATGAGAGGCAAAAGGAACGGAAAGTTATAAAATGTAATCGCTTTGGGCTGGGTCATTTGCTGATGGTACCCTGTCTGGTCAGAGGAGGCTGATCAATGGATTTCTTTGGTGAGTGACTGCTGGACCACTGACTTCCTAGCTGCCCACTCATTCGTGAATCCCTCAAAGCTGGACCCTCTTAGCGTCTGTGACATGGGCAACCTCGTGTACGGGTGACCAAGGCTCCACTGAGAATTTTCAGGATGCCTGATCCCTGATTGGTAGGAGGTTACTGTGTGGAGCAACTATCCCTGTCTCGCTCTGGGACCACTCCAGTCTTAAAACTTGCAGGTAGCGTTGACAATACATGAGCCCTGAAAGGTAAACTAAAAGCTGTGTTCCTTGCAAGAGCAAATTAACAATGAAGTCCTGCCCCACTCCTGCTTATTTCCATCCTGTTACCTCTTGGGAACAGCAAATAAATGCAACAGTTCATTTGAAAAAATTGCTGAGAAATTTCTCTCTGACTCCTTAAGGCAATCAGGCAAAGCTCTGAGGTTGTCTAAGATTAATAATCGCACTAACCAGCAGGTAACCCCTATAATTACAAATTACTTCTTCTGTGAGCAAAATGTCACGTTCCTTTTCAAGGAAGGGAGAGGGGGGCACACGCCTTATATTCCGCCTGGGTAGCCTCCAGCCTGATAGCATGAACATTGGTTTCTTGAACCAATGGTAATGCACCATCCCACCGCCACCCTCCCCCTGGCCCCCGCCCCCCCCCGGCCTCTCCTTCACCATTCCCCATTCCCATTTCCCTCTCTCACCATATCTCCTTACCTGCCTCCCTCCTTTTCTTTCTTCCACGGCTTCCTGTTCTCTCCTGTCGGACTCCCCTCACCATGTGTTTCTTTCCCCTTCCCCACCTTTTAAATCTACTCCTCATCTTTTTTTCCTCCAGTCATGCCGAAGGGTCTCGGCCCAAAATGTCGACTGTACTTTTTTCCATAGATGCTGCCTGGCCCACTGAGTTCCTCCAGCATTTTGTGTGTGTCCCTTTACAAGGGCTCTTTGCTCACTTGCTAAATTGAAAGAAGGATAACGTGATCCTAAGATGTATACTTCTCAGCGTCTGTCTAACTATGCACCAGTAAACTTAATAAACCCTTAGTCCTGCCATTACTATCTCTTTGAAATATCCTATCTGACTGGCCACATAGAAAGGAGCCTGTACTGAGGAAGAGCTGAAAGCATAAATTGTCGGATGCAGAGCTGTGAATTAAGGAAGCTGAGGCCTAACAATTGCATCAGCCTTATCAGGCATCAATGTTGCCAAAGCAGGTAAGCCTGCTCCCATCATCCAAAGCTCAAAAATTTGGCATTTTCATGTCTGCACCTTCTACAGAGCCAAAGTAACTTTAATCTGAAAATAAAACTTCATGATACAAGGGTAGACATTGTAGTACCACTCAAAGGCTAAATACAATTAGCACTTTCTAGTACCCACATTTAAGATATTCTGGGTTTTTTTTTGAAGTTTTAACTATGGTTAATCCTACCTGGTTTGCTACAGGTGTTTCATAATGCTCCTACTCCCTATTCAGAGTGAGCAGTGGTAGGGTTCCCTCCTGATTTCTTACCATTAATGGCTACCGATACTTGATATAAAACTCGCTGAATTTCTCTAGCTCGATTGTTGTTATCAATCAAATACTGGCACATTCTAAATCACCCTGGGTCTATTGATTTTGTGAAAATTACTGGGTTGAAGGTAACATTTTCTAAATTAAAGAAACGTTCCAGCTCATCGTGAATGAAAATTTCATGCAAAATTTAGCCCAGTACATACCCTGCAGAAATCATCCTTAAGTGGAGCCGTTATTTCACTCCAGAAAATATACGCAGCATGCATAAGCCCACTAACCAATGCCAATAAGATATGCAAAGAAGGGCTTCCCAGCTGCCACTGACAGTGTGCTCAGCTCCAAATCAAGCAATCCATTCCCCTGCTGTAATTGTTTTTTCCTCACTGACTTGTCTCTGTAAACTGTCTGAATGAGATTAGTTTAAACAAATAGTGACATTAACAGGAAAAGATGATTTAATATTTGTTCAGATGCAGTCCAATTACCAATATTTTGAAGGGAATTAATTAATATTAATAACTTTGATTCAATATTTACATGCAGCCTTGCAATGAGTTGCAATGCAGGCTTTAGAGAAGTGGGTAGCTTTTAACTTTATCGCCACACAGTAAGAGCGATGGTCACTTGACCTCCTGCATGTGCAGATGATTGGCCAGTGGGACAGTCCATCGTAGGTCAGCCTATGAACTTAGCGATGACCGATGAGCCTGAAGTTGTCCTGAATGAGTGAGCCAAATGAGGCTGCAACCAGCCAGTGGATGGTGGGCCAACACAAGGTTGGATGTCCTGGCTCATTTTGTGTTTAACCAAACCATAGCAGAAAATGATGTAGGATGGATAAAGACAAAGTGAGTTTTTTTTACTGAATGTCGTTGCGGGATTAATATTGGTCTGAACGCTGGGGATATCTCGACTGATTTTCTTCCAATCTGAAGACCAGTGGGTCTTGGTTTGACGCCTCACCGAAGAGGAGGCATCGCTAACTGTAAAGTAATTCCTTAAATGCTGCTCTGAAGAGTTTCTCTAAATTTTGCACTCAAGTCTTTGAACTGGTCTTGAACCCAAACTGGGAGACTCAGAGAGTAGAGTACTGATGTTCTTAGAAAAGTAGAAAATGTAGATACTGGAATAAAAAAATAAGAGATGGTATAAATAATCAATGGATAAGGCAGCATTTGTGGAGACTGGAAATGTTATCATTTTAAGTCTAAGATCTTGCATCCAAACTGATTTTAAGCTGCAGGTTCAAGTTCAGCATCTTATTGAAAGGCACTGAGGAAATTTAATATTTAAATATATGAAAACTTTGAATCTTCAGAACATTCTTCGCAAAATTGTCCATTTTAAATTAGGAATGCATTTTTGGTTTGGAATTAGATTGGTAAGGCCTGTAATGGAGTGAGCTGATTAATTTTAGCTCTCACTACTGTTCTCAGGTGCCACTCTTCTGCAGACGTGACACAACAAGGAAAGAAAATCATCACGGATATAGGGCTTCTTTGATTCATTTTCGAATTCAGTTCTTATGATGCATTCAGACTGAGTCTGTTAATGCCAGGCTCTGAGGTGTGTACATGGTATATTTGGAACAATGAGTCACAGACAGTTCTGGGCTTACTTCTTGTGCAAGTCTGTTAAATGCATCGATCAGAATTCTATGGGCAGTGGGATACACAACCAAATAATTACAAAATGTCCATAATCTATATAAACTTGTGAAGTGAACTACTGGTAAATGTTGGGATGAGCAATCTGCATAGACTAATACCGGCTATATACCAGTTTCTGAAGGAATGAGTTGTGAATCACAGGGCTAATAAAAATGCCAGGAGAGGGAATTCACGTCAGTATCCATCAGCTCAAGCTCATTTGTGGCGCTGGCAATTTATTTGCTCGTCTTTCCATTAAGACCATTCTGAATCCAAAAAGATCTTTTAATGAGAATCGATCAGTACATTACCTGGGCCATCCAAACTAGACGAGCTCATGCTGCATGCACCACACTTCAGATCCAATCTGGACATTATATCCTTGAAATTAATACACTCCAGCTGTGTGCACTCTGTTTAAGGTTCAAACAGATGCCCCTTCACTGCTTGACTTACCTGATCATCTAGTCATTATAATTTGTTTATCTCCCCCATTCGTGGTCTATCAGGAAATAGGCAGTGGACCGTAAGAATTATTAGTTGAATTTCTGATCAGGCAACACTTTCCATTTACTTCAATAACTGAGAAGATGGCACTGTTTGAAATCTCCAGAAGCTCCTTGTTAGCTGTTATGAATGGTAATTAGAGGTTCTTTGAAATAGCAGGTGTTCTTTTAGGCAACGTGATTCTGCAAAATACTGGTGATTTACTGGAGTTATTTAATGTTTTGTTTGTTTTTCTAGTGGAATGAAGAAGAACCAATCTGACAAGGAGATACTGACTAAGTCAGACAGACAGGTTCGCAGCTTCATCAAATTTGTTGTCTTATCACTGATACAATTTGGTTGCTAACTTTATTCTGTTTCTTCCTGTTTTATGACCCTGCTGTCCTCTCTTAGTAGCCTGATTATGATGTTTTATGATAACATTGTTGCTTGTGATAAAGGTTAAGATTAGGAAACCATTTGTATTCTGCAACATTCACTTATAAATTTGTGTAGTTTGCAAATGTTTACAAATTTCTTCCTTCAAAAGGTGAGGTCACTCCAGCTATATAGCAACATGTGGACACACATTTTATGTTAACGGGTTGGATTTTCCTGAGCCAGGCCTATAACCAGTGTCTGGGATCCCAGTGTATTTGAACTTACGAGGACTGGTTGTGCAGGCCTGATCTTCCTTGATTCAGACTGCAGTGCATAGGCCCTGTCCCTGAAGGCCTTCTGACAACACCATCAGTAATATTTCCATCTCCCCTGTTCTGACAACACCATCAGTAATATTACCATCTCCCCTGTTAATTACCTCCCATATTCAGAAACATCTAACAGCTATCAACATTGATATAGGGGATTAAACCTATAAAAACACGGAGATATGATTGGAAATAATAAAGTAAGATATTAAAATTATTACTTAGCCTTCTGACTCATAGGCCTAGAATGTCCATTGAAATCAGTGGGGTCTGGTATCCTGTGTCAGGTCTGAACCAGTGCAGGACGGGAGAGTGCACTGTCCATCCGTCCCTCCACGTCTGGGCTCCACTGCAGCACATCTCTAACTCAGTAAGTGCCAGGCTCACGGCACGTGGGCGCTGTTCTAGTTCACTTAGTGCTCAAGTGGTTGAACGGCAGCAGCTCCCCTTGAAACCAGCAAGCTGTCCTTCAGCTCCGTCAGCAAAACTTCAGTGCTCAGGCTATCCTTGGTGCCCTGATCCTGCAACATGCAGTGAAGGGAGGGGAATGGGATGTGCATTCTTTGTTGGGTTAGCAATGTAAAACAGGCTTATTTGTAAAATGTTGCCCTCTACCAAGAGAGGCTGCTTGAGGCTGGGGTGGCATTACTACCAACTAAGTCAAGGTACAGATGTACCTACAACATTCCACTGTGCTTTACATTTCCAGTCAGGTTGTTGGGAAAGGATACAAGCTAAAATTAAAGCAACCTTCTTTTAGTACCATGATTCGGATATCACTGAGGCCTGATCTGTTGTTGCAACCAAAAGGGAGTTGTGCTGACTTCCCAGCAGGCCAGACCTGTGGGGTTAGCACTTATTGGAAGTGTAGCTATTCCTCATGGGAATTCTCATCAGTGCTGACAAATGACTGCTTCTACCCTGTTATTGAGCTGGGTTTCAAGAATATACATTTTGTCCTCGCCAGACATGATACTAAACAAGGGTTGTTGCGGTAGGTGGTAGCTTCCGATGAAACTGACGAGAAAAAAAAGTCATTTTAAAACAGAGTGGGGATTTTAGGTAGATATAAATGTGGCCATAATCACAATGTATTAAACACTGGAAGAGAATGTGGTGTGGAATTGGCACGATCAGCCATTTGAGCGGTATTGTATCAATAACTTTGTACGTAATGCCTGTAAGAGCATGGAATTGATTGTAGACTTCAGGAAGGGGAAGTTGAGGAAACACACACCAGTCCTCATTGAGGGGTCAGCAGTGGAAAGGACAACAGCTTCTAGGTCCCGGGCGTCCGCATTTCAGAGGATCTACCCTGGGCCCAACGTGCTGATGCAAACACGAAGAAGGCACACCAGCAGCTACACATCATTAAGAGTTTGAGGAGGTAGGGCATGTCACCAAAAACTCCATAAAATTTCAGCAGATGTACCGTGGAGAGCATTCTGACTGATTCCATCACCACCTGATACAGAGGCACCACCGCACAGGACGGAGAAGAAGCAGCAAAGGTTGTAAACTCAGCCGGCACCATCACGAGCACAGCAATCCCCACCATTGCGGACACCTTCTAAAGGCAGTACCTCGAAAAGGGGGGCATCCATCAATAAGCACCCTCACCCACCAGGTTATGCCATCTTCTCGTTACACCCATCAGGGAGGAGGTGCAGGAGCTGGAGGAGACACAATGTTTCAGGAATGGCTTCTTTCCCTCTGTCATCAGATTTGTGAATGGACAATGAATCCATAAACACAACCTCACCAATTTGCTCTCTCTTAGCAGTGTTTTTCTATCTATTATTGCAAACGATAGAAATGTTTTAGATATTGCACTGTACTGCCGCAGCAAAACAACAGATGATAAAGCTGATTCAGAGACCGAACTCGATCAGCATTGTGAACACAAATCAGGGCTGTGCAGAACAGTAAACAGAATGGTGAAATGTGCTTCTGAATCAATAGGGAACATGTCCAACGCTTTCATTCTGTAGCTTTGCAGTGCTCTAGTCAGAAGTATATGTATGGGGGAAGCATCTTCCCATAAAAGAGGGACCAAAGTGTTGATCCCTCGAATCAGAGTAGGGGATCGATTGGAAAAGAGCGGTTACTCTTCCACAAGAGCTGCTCACATCAAG